>NC_056741.1:598069077-598196577 GCF_019279795.1 Protopterus annectens | reverse complement strand
GAGGGATTGGGATTTCTTTAAGTGGAGCATGTCAAACAGCTCAGGGTTTGACATGGCCTTGTATGTTAAGCAAAGATTGCCTCTGAGTAGACGATATGCCACAGAGTATAGCTGGAGTTTTTTTAGACCGTCAGCATATGGCATCTGCTTTAGGCCTGTAACAGTTTATTTGAGATTGGAGAGTATAGTACAATAGATATTGTAGAGAAAATTATTTTTTGGTAGGGGATGGATTGTTTTGAGTGCGATGAAGTAATAGTAGAGGTAGTTTGGATGAGTCAGCGCAAGGTGAAATGGGGGGGGGTGGTTAAGTTGGAGTGTGGCAAGGGCATTCCCATTTGGAAGAAAGATGAGAGAGTAACAGATTTGAAATTTGTATGGTTAGGTAGGTTGCGTAGGTGTGTGGGGAGAGAGTTCCACTGTTTAACTAAGGAGTGGGACAGCAGTAGATGACTGTTGCATTTCAATTATCATATGAATTTAATTCGCATTGCAAGGATCAGGCACGAAGGGCCATTTTGCACAACCGTTTGTAAGATTATACACAAATATCGACACAAATGTACCACAGGGTTGAGCTATGGCTTCATAAGGGGAAAGTTTGGGTTTTGAACAGCTGAGCTGCAACATCAAAGTACAGGCATGCCAGCAAGTGTACAAACAGCCCATGGCAACAACACTATATAAATATAAAGATTATAAGAGACTCTCTAAAGTTAGAATCCAGAGCAGTTATGTAGATAAGACACTTTTCAGCTGTCTTACCATCTACAAGTGCATAGGTTCATAGGTGTGTACTAGGCTAATGGCCCTGGAGCCTTTACAAGCCTAGCCATAGAATTACCCTGGCATAGTGCCACCTGACCTTAGTTCCCGGTGCCTCTGTCAAGTAGAGCCACTGGTGTTATCCCCGGGGTGAATTTTCTGTTTCCCATCCACTCATCAAGATTTCTCTTGAAGAGGGTCACCGAGGTGTTCTGCTTGACATGTATGGGAAGTTTGTTCCGTAGCATGGGCAGTCATTGGGTTATGAACCTATCCCTCCAGCATGCTCTGTTAATTGTGGTAATGAGGTTGAAGTCTCCGGATTGTGTGGTGCTTAGGGATTGGGATTTCTTTAGCTGTAGCATTTCTAACAGATCTGGGTCAGACATGGCTTTGTAAGTCAAGCAGAGATCGCCTCTAAGTAGGTGATATCAGACAGCGAATAGTTGGAGTTTTTTGAGTCTGTCCATATAGGACAAGTGTTTAAGGCCTAGGATCCTCTTTGTGACTTACTTTTGAGCCCTCTTAAGTTGTTGCAGGTGTCTAGTGAGGTACATGCCAAATGGGGTATTGTACTCGATGATTGGCCTAATGAGGGAAGAGTAGAGGGAGACAATGACCTCTTTCTTCTTGAATGCAAAACCCTTAGTGATGAGATGTGCTACATAGAAGGACTTTCTGACCACAGTGGCAATTGTGGTGATCAAAAGAGAGGTTGCTGTGTTCCAAGATATCTTATAACGTCTTCTGTATTCAGTGGACTACCATCATTGTGGTAATTCATGGGAACCGGGTTTTTCCCACAGGTGATGACACATTTTTTGACATTGAGCTTAAGGCCATGGTTCTGACACCAGTCGTTGGTCACAATGAGGCCATTCTGTAGGATGTCAACATCACTTAGGGAGTTAATAATAGCTCCCAACTTGCAATTGTCTGCAAACTTTGTCAGCCAGAGTCCATTCATGTTGGCTTGGACTTCAGAGGAGTAGATACCAAACAGGAGAGGACCCAGTACTGAACGCTGTGGGACTCCACTGATGACTAATCAGCAGTCTGACTTAGTGTCAGCTACTTTCACACTGTGGGTTCTATCTGTGAGCCAGTTTGCAACCTACCTAGTGATATAGGGGTTGATGCCAAGCTTAGTGAGATTTTCTGTGATTCCTGAGTGGGGAATGGTATGAAAAGCCTTGGCCAGATCAAGGTAGGCTGTATGAACTACCTTGCCTTCATCCACAGCTCTGGTGACTGGCTCAAAGAAGGCAACCAAATTGAGCAGGTGTGATGCGCCCTTCACAAAACCAAACTGTGTGGGATCCAGAGTTTGGAGATTCCCTATATCTTTGTTTATTAGGTCCATGATGATGTGTTCCATAGCACTGCATATCGGACTCGTCAGGCTAATGGGACAATAGTTCCCAGGGTATGTAGTCTCTCCTCCTTTGTGGAGAGGAATAACTCTAGCAGTGCGCCATTCGGCAGGGGCAAAGCCTGAGGTGAGGCTGTGATTGAGCAGAGCACACATATGAGGTGCCAGTTCACTCTGTAGTTCATGTAGAGCACAACCAGGGATATTGTCAGGTCCATAGAAGCTGTATTCTTGGCCTTGGACAGTGCTGATTTAACCTGTGCAGCAGTAATGCTGAGTGCCTGGCAGTCTACTGGTATTGTGATTGGTCCTTGGGGGGAAGGGGGGGTAAAGTTAGCACTGAATCTATCGGCCAGTATACTGGCAATATCTGTTGGCTCGGTACTGGAGGTACCATTGTGCAGTAGCTCAGAGCAAATCTGGGTATTGCCATGGAGATTCTTTACATAACTATAGAAGGCCTTGTGGTTGTCTTTGCTATCTGCTGCAATTCTGTTTTCATACCTAGCCTTAGAGGATTTGATGAGGGATCTCAACTTTTTGTTGAGGCAGATAAGGGAGTTTTTCCAGTCTTGGCACTTCACCTTATTCCGCATCAGTTTCCTCCTCCTATTGTAAAGTTTATGGCAGGAGACCTCCAGATTGGCTTCCTTTTTTGGAGGAGAGTGTCTTGGTTCTGTTTGGTATGGCGAGATCCATTTATTTGTGTACATGTTCGTACAGTGCACTGGTGGATGATTCTGCAGTCACTCTACTATTCTCCATTTGCATGGGTGCCGTGAAGTTAGCCACCTCTGTTTTCAGGATCACAAAGTTAGCTTTGGAGAAGTTTTTCATGGTGGTTACCTTTGCTGGGGGTGGGAGGGATGTGGATTTCCAAGGTGATTAGTTTGTGGTCGGATCTAACCAGGGAGGAGCTGACTATTGGTGAAGAGCAACTGTCGTCCATGTTAGTAATGACCTTGTCAAGGATGTTAGTACCTCTAGTGGAGGTAAGAATGGGCTGGTCTAGGGCATTGGAACTAATGAACTCCAGGAAATGTTGGGCAAGTGTATTGGTACATGAATAGTTAACTCAGTTAATGGAGGGGTAGTTGAAGTTGCCTAGTAAGAGAGTGTTAGGTTGGACCCTAATATTCTCCAGGGTGCTTAGGAATGTGGAGAGTCTTGGGACATGGTTGGGGACCTATAGCAGGCTATCACCTGAATCGCTGTCTTACCTAATGCTAGCTGCACCTGAAGTATCTCTGATGCGTTATGTTGGGCTACCAGTCTGCAGGTGTGCGCATACTTTATGAATAGGGAGACACCATTGCCTTTCTGGGGCCGAAAGGTGTGGATTGAGTTATAGCTTGGTAGTGCTGGGGTGCTTTCTGCTGCCTTGAACCAGGTCTCTGTTAAAGCACAAATGTCGATGTTCTCCATTTTAAGAAGTGCCTTGAGCGAGTGCATTTTGAGATTTAGACTTCTAACATTGAGCAACATGACCCTCAGATTGCATGTATTTGCTGTTATGGTGGTAATTTGGTCTTTGGAACACTGCCTAAAAAAGGCACTAAAGGGGTGGCAAGAGCCTTGGCCAGTATCCGGAAGCCCAGGGTGTCAGATTTTTATTCATTTATTTATTTTACATTTGTTAACTGGGGGTGTTTGACCGAGCCGAAAAGGCCCTTTTTCAGCAGAGGCCCGGGGAGAAAAGCTACACATAGAAAAATTATAGATACATTTAGATATTTAGACATGATCAGTATACACACAAATTACAATAGACTTGTTTTTACAGTGGTATGTAGCATATCAACAGTTACAGTGGAGAGAACAAACAAGAAAATATTAATTTAAAAATAAAGTTAATAGATTTGTGGTTTACAGCTGAAATTTGGAGCATAGGTAGTACACAGGTACAGTACGTACATTAGCCAATGTTTGTGAGTAAGAGTGAAAACTATTATCAAGTACTCTAAGTTTAGTGTGTGTACCTTATCCGCTTTCACTAGCCTGGGGAGAAGTCATGGCACTTCCAACTTTGCTTGAGATGTTGCCTAATGAGGTTTTAAAAGAGGCTTTAGACGATGTGTTTTGTATGTTAGTAGGGAGAGAGTTCCATTTTTAGCCACTGAACTACTATATAGTACGTCTCCAAAGCTGTTGTAGCTGTTGGTGACTTCTAGTAGTAGTTTGCTTGATGATCTAAGAGGCCTTTTGGCTGAGTGATGATGTACTAGGTTTTTGAGGGCAGGACACTTATTGGGGAGGTAATAGAGAGAATGACAGAGGCAGAGCTGATTGTAGGCTAGGAGGTTGGGCAGTTCAAGCCAGTGGAGCTGTTTCAAAGCAATACAGGGATGAGTTCCATATGAGCAATTTGCAGCAAAGCGGGTAATTCTGTTATAGCAGGCTTCCATTTTGCTTAGTTGAGAATAGTCAGAATGGGAGATGCATAGAGTAGGGTGGATAGAAGTTGGGAGCGACCAATGGCTGATATTGTGTTGTTGGTAAGAAATGGTTTGATATGGTGGAGTGATCTCAGTTTGGCATGTACCTTTTTAATAGTTAAGTTGAGATGACTATCAAATTTTAGGTGGGAGTCTATGGTTATTCCCAATAGCTTAGCCTGTGCCACTGAAGCAATTGGAGTAGCATTTGTGGAGTAGATAGTGAATTGACTGTTATCAGTGCTTTTGTTAGAACTGGTTATAATCATAAGCTGAGTTTTCTTTGGCTTGAGGGTAAGTTGGGCTTTGGTAAGGTAGTTTTCAACGTCAGAGAATGCTAGATGAGTTGTTTGCAGGAGGGTGGGAATGTTTTGTGCAGCACAGATTAAGGTAGTATCATCTGCACACTGAATGATAGATGCATGCTGTGTGGAGGTATGGAGGTCATTTGTGAAGATTGTGAATAGTAATGGTCCTAAGATAGAACCCTGTGGGACTCCTATAGTTATGGCTGATGCTTTGCCATCTCTGGCAAAGCATCGGGGTCTGTCAGTCACATCATCCCAGGCAGACAGATACTGGATCCCCTTAGATTGACACCAGACACTTAGCCAATTGTTGAAATCAGTTGTTTTCTGCTTGTACTGTGGTATCATTCTGGGTGATTGCAGGATGCTGCTCAGGGCTAGGGTCATACCTGCCTAGGCTACATAATCCAAGAGATCCTCCATGTCTCTTTTCATGTAGTCCAGGGAGGTACGTCTCAGGTCATTCGCATAACTTGTGAAGCCTGAGAAAGTCTGGCTTTCGGTACAGGAAGGGGCAAGCTGAGCTAACAGGTGTCATGCTGAGGAGATCAATTCGTTATGCAGATATCATGACTCCTCAGTGTAACTTCAATTGACAGTTCAGCAGCAGAAGATGAAGGAGGTGTGATGCATATCTGTGGGAACCCTAAGTCACAGACAACAGCTTAGCATATTCACAGGAGTCTTAATAGCATCAGATGAGGTATAAGCATAAACACTTAAGAAACCCGTTTTTAAACTGAAAAAACACATTAATAATCACATTGTGCTTGAGTCACCAGACAGTTGCATCTAAGCATAGACAGATCACTAGAGAGTAGATCAAAACAAATCTACATCCATATTTGTGCAATCACTATTCCACTATACTATCTGACTATCAATTACTGGTTTCCTTACCAGTGTGCTATTCAGACTCTTTATGAAAGTCACATCAAAAAAGGCAGGTCACCAAATGGATGGCAGGCTTTATGGGGTGAAAATGACTATTGTTCACACCATTTTGTGGCATTTTTATATAACTGTGAAATACACTAAACTGCAGTCCTCAAAATTCCCTGGCTCCCTGCATCACACCACATAGCAGTATCATTCTGGCAGTTGATCAAGTAGCATTTTCATTGCAGTCTGTCGTAATTCTTATTAACATTTTCCTCAGTAGTCTCACTTGTATTTCACAGTACTCATCTTGTAGGTCAGATATTACAGTCCCTCTTCAGATATTCATTGCAAGCAGTAAATCACACAGACATACAAATGCTCACTGACTAACACTATTCTAAAGAGCCTAAGTGAATCACTGTGCTCTTACAGCCCATTTTCAAAAAAAAAATCATCAGTGCGTACTATAAACATATGCAGATCTTCTCAAGTCACAGCCATACACAGCTGTAGCAGTAAAGACATGTTGTTGACTGGAAACAATGGTACATCTGGTAGGTGTCCATGTACCTCTGATGTTCTTCGTGTTTCACTGTTGCAGTCATCACACTTGGGTTATCTGCCTGCAGGTAGCCTTCAGTCGGCCCGAATACCAGAGTCTTGGGATTTCTGCAGCGGATGCTGTTGCCTCATCCATGACGTCAGGTCATCAGGGGTATAAAACATGCAGCCGATGCCATTACATCAGCTTTTCTTGCTGCGTGGGAGCCCAAAGCAAAAGTAGTTCGCAAGTGCCGGTCGGCAGTTACCTGAAATTTTCTCGAGTTTCAAACCTGAAGTCTTCTAAAGCTAAGTACCCCGGGATCCCTTTTTCTTGCTCTAACCGATGTCAGAAAAGCTAAGAATTGTCTTGCCTGTGGAAAGCAAATACCTCACAGTGATTTTCATTCTTGCTGCGTCACCTGTTTAGGCCCAGACCATGACGTCCCTTGCTGTCGATTTTGTGCCGCCTTCAACACCTGAACTATTCGTCGTCGGGCAATTTTTGTCTCTAAATTCTTTTGCTGTCGTTCTCCATATTCTGAAATGGCTTCGGTAAGCCATCCAACTATCGATCTTCCGAAAAAACGCAAAGATAAAGACAGAGACAGATGCATAGGTCCAAAACTGCCGATGACGCTTCCGTTAAGCTAGTCGCCAGTCTGCTGGTACTCAGTGAGGTGCTTCCTCAGCCCCTGTTACCCACTTCTACAGATTTGCAGGCCTCTACTGAGACCCATTCGGAGTCTTATGCCGCGAGATGCTTCTTCGACTATGAAACCTGTGGATGTCTCTGCTTTGGATGGGTCCGGAGCCACTGTGCTGGCACTGGCTTCTAAGGGTGTATTGAGACCTTCCGATGTTCATATCAAACAGACTACTTCATTAATGACTAAATATACCAAATGTTTCAGGCCCAGAGTTTGCACTACGCCTAAGAAAACGATGAGGAAAGCACATTCTCAAGCTGCCATGCCACAGAAACAAATGCTTAGAATGGCTGAAGATGTTATTACTTTAATTAGGGGAAGCCAGCCTTCCCCCTCTAGAAGACAAAGAATTGATTTTCCTTCTGATTCTTCAGACCATGAGTCTGATGACTCTGACCCCTGTCATTACCAGGACATACCCTTACCTACCTATGAGGACTCAGATGCAGAACGTTCAATTCCCTCATCCCCCCCCCCCCCAGAGGACCTTTCTTTCGGTGAAACCTTGCATACCCTAAGACAGCATTTCTGCTGGGAATGCTAGGACTACCCACAGTCCAAAAAGAGACTCGGAATTTTTAGTTATACTTGCCTCAGCATAGCCCTCTAGTTATTCCCCCAGTCCTGGATATTGCAGATGATGTCTTCATGGAATCCAGCCTTACCCCTGATACTTTACCACCTGCTTCTAGAAAGCCTGACAGGTACTACAGAGTACCTGACTCTCCCAATTTTCTGTTTAAAAATCCCACTGTGGATCCAGAGACCATTTCACAGGGACCTAAAGGTATTAAAGCTTCTACAGCCAAAAACCCTACCCCTTCGGACAGGGATTCTAGGGCTTTAGACAGATGGGTAAGAAGGTTTATACTTCTGCAACTCATGCCATCAGGGCTTTAAATTGCCAGTTTCACATGTTGAAGTACCAGCAGCATATTATTGATCTAATTAAACAAAAAATGTTGTTGATTCCTGATTATGCAGAAAGTAAGGACTTACAAGACTTGATGCATTCTGCAAACCAAGTTGGTAAACATACTTTGCAGTATGGTTTTGATGCCTTAGAAGCATCTTGCAGGGCTGCTGTCACTGGGTCTGTTCTGAGAAGGCATGCTTGGCTGAAGGAACAAATCTTGCCAGACCATGTCAGGGCAAAATTACTTGATGCTCCATTAAACCAAGAATGTTTGTTTGGCCCTAAAGCAGAAGAAGTTCTTAAAAAGATGGAGGATAAAGCTAAATCCATGCAAACTGTTAAAGATTTCTTACAGGTACAGCCACCTAGATTCAGTAGGCAATGGCCTTCAAAAAACTGGTTCTTTCCAGTCCCTTCCAGACCTTCTCAGCCCAAACCCAGGGTCAACAAACCACAAAGACTACAGTCTCAGGGTATACACAGATCTAAACAATGGAGTGCTCCCTTCTCAAAAACTGGGAGTGGTAAGCCACCCTCATATGGAAAAAGTTCGCAATGACTTGTCCTTAATCCTTCCCAGCCATGCCCAAGTACTTGCACCCCTAGGAGGAAAACTCACTCTGCATGCTAAAAACTGGGAGTACATTACACAGGACCAATGGGTCTTGTATTCCAGGGATACAGATTCTGTTTCCACACTCTCCCAACCCCAAGCAGATTGCCAGACCTTCTTCTAAACCAGTGGGCAGAGGCCCCAAAGCAAGTACTTTCTCTTCTCAGTATCAGGGCTATTCAGCCTGTGCCAAAAGAGCAAAGGGGACAGGGTTTCTACTCCAGGCTGTTCCTGGTGCCCAGGAAAGAGAACTCTTGGTACCCTTTTCTGGATCTGTCATCCCTAAACACCTTTCTGGTGGTACCAAAATTCAAAATACTTACACTCCAGCAGCTCCTTCATATGCTAGCCAAAGACTCCTGGCTAGTCACCCTAGACCTAAAAGAAGCTTATCTGCACATCCCCATAAGGGAATCTTGCAGGAAATATCTACGTTTCAGGGCAGGCTCTATGCACTATCAGTTCTCTGCACCTCCCTTTGGCTTATCTACTGCATCCAGTGTATTCAGAAAGTGCCTGGCTTCAGCCATTGCTTACTGCAGGCAGATAAATATTCAAGTTTACCCATACTTGGATGATTGCCTGATTCAGGTGGACAGTCAGGAATTGCTACTTCAGCACCTGACGTTTGTAAAGAGGCTTCTAACTTCTCTGGGGTATACCATCAGAGAAAAGAAATCACATCTGGTACCCAGCCAAAAGATTGTATTCCTGGGAGCAAGCTTGAACACAACTTCCCAGATGGCATTCCTCACTCCAGAAAAGCAGGTTTATTTGACAACTTATTTCAAACTACTGCCACCCAAACCCAGTTATCTGCAAGAAAAATACTGCAAGCCCTAGGGTTCATGGCGTCATGTATTCTACTGATTCCATATGTAAGACTGCGTATGAGGAATCTTCAGTGGTTAAAAAGTCTCTGGTGTCAACATTCCCAGGACCTGGAAACAGTGATTCCTATCATTCCTTGCCTAAGGACAGAGTTCCTTTGGTGGGTAGAGGCTTGCAACCACAACAAGGGACTCACTTTCTCACAACCCCCCGCCGTCCAAATTCTGACAACAGACACATCAGACTGTGCATGGGGGGCTCTCATGGCAGGCAAATACATTTAAGGAGAAATTCACCTGCATATCAGTCAAAAAGAAATGTTAGCTGTACAGAATGCACTGACAACCTTCAAATACCTTATCCTGCCAGGACAACTCCTGATAAAGATAGACAACACAGTTATGTGGTACATAAACAAGCAGGGGGGAACTCACACCTACCCACTCTGCAGGTTAGCCATGGCTCTGTGGAACACAGCCTTAAGCAACCAAGTGCACCTGCAAGCTCACTTCCTGCCAGGCAAACAAATTTCACTGGCAGATGACTTAAGCAGAAATCTAATGGACCCACATGAGTGGAAACTGGAACCAAACTCATTCAAACTTCTAATACACATGTTGGGGACACCAGACGTGGACCTCATTGCATCCCTCCAAAACCATCAACTAAACAATTTTGCACCAGAATTCCCCACACCCAAGCTTGGAAAGTGGATGCCCAATCCTTCACGTGGGAAAACCTCTCAATCTATGCCTTTTCCCCTTTGCCCCTCCCTCCAAAAGTACTCCTCAAGATCAAGCAGGACAGGCCAAGGACAATCCTTATTGCACCAGACTGGCTACGCCAGCACTGGTACCCACTCCTACACAGTCTGACAGCGGTGCCACCCTGGCACTTACATCAAACCCCCCTCTCTGCTGTCCCAGCAGAAGGGACAGATTTTGCATCCTCAGCTGAAAACCCTGAACCTGGCAACCTGGTTTATTCCCTGAATACATCACCAGCAACCCTCAGCAAACAGGTGCTGGATGTTATCCTTCAGACCAGGAGGCCCAGTACTAGGAAATCCTATTCAGAAAAGTGAAATAGATACTGTTCTTGGAGCCAGTCTCAAGAGAAGGACACAGCTGTGCCCTCCTTGCCTCAGATCCTAGATTACCTAGCAGAGCTGCTCCACAAAGGTCTTGCCTTCTCATCAATTAAGATTCATGCCTCTGCTGTCTCAGCTCATTACAATACTGAGCCCACTCCTCTTCTCTCATCCCCTGATCAAACAGTTCCTGAGAGGACCTAACAATTTAAGACCACCAAGGAGAGCTTCCACTCCTGCCTGGGAGCTTAACTTTGTACTAGAGAAGCTCACACTTCCCCCTTGTGAGCCTGCTGCTACAGCAGAATTAAAATTCCTCTCTTGGAAATAGTCTTACTGCTAACCACCACTTCAGCAAGAAGAGTGTCTGAGTTACAGGCCCTTATGGCTGTGGAACCCTTCATTATCTTCCATGCAGACAGGGTTTCCCTCAGGACTAACCCATCTTTTATGCCCAAAGTGGTATCCAGTGTGTCTTTAAACCAGACCATCCAGTTGCCATCCTTTTTTCCTAATTTTCAGAATAAAGGGGAAAAGATCCTGCACTTCCTGGACGTGCACAGACAGCTCAGGGTCTACCTTGACAGGACTAAACCTTTCAGAAAATCTGACCAGTTGCTAGTCAGCTTTGCTACAGGGGCAGAGGCCAAGGCCATTTCGAAACAAACCATTTCTAAATGGAAAGCACACTGCATCCATTTCTGCTGCAAATACCATGGAAAACCTACCCTACAAGGAATCAGGCCTCATTCCACTAGGGCTACCTCAACCTTTACAGCTTTTCTCAGGGGAGTCCCTACCAGGGACATCATGGAAGCTGCAACCTGGAGTTCTGTACACACCTTCACCAAACATTATCACTTGCCTATCTTTTCTAAATCCAGAGCTGGATTTGCCACAGCAGTCTTACAAGGCCTGCTAGCCAGCCCTACTACTTCTTGACTGCCTCCACCCTTCCTCAACTTTGGGACTCAACCCATGTGCGATGACTGCAACAGTGAAACATGAAGAACATAGTACATTTGTGTACACTTAACATAAATGTAGATGTTTGAGTGTATTCACTGTTGCAGTCCTGGTTACCCTCCCTCCAGTCCCCTGTCTTTCTATACTTTCTACCTATCCTCTTTTTTGCCCATATCTTATGGAAATGATATTTACATTTTACTGGAGGTGCTCCACACCATTTGATTGCTTCCTATTTTGGAGGCTCCTGACATCTGGGGCAAGAAAAACTGATGTAATGGCATCAGCTGCATTTGTTATACTCCTGATGACCTGACGTCATGGATGAGGCGACAGCATCTGACGCAGAAATCCCAAGACTCTGGTATTCGAACCAACTGAGGGCTACCTGCAGGCAGATAACCCAAGTGTGATGACTGCAACAGTGAATACACTCAAACATCTACATTTATGGTAAGTGTACACAACTGTACTTTTCTACACACACACACACACACACACACACACACACACACACACACACACACACACACACACACACACACACACACACACCACACACTGCACACAACAACTAGTATACACCTCTTTACTATAACAACTGAAATTCCCACAGGCCAAACCAATCACCAAAAGGTTTGTACAAACTGCACTGACACCACAATCTCCATCACCACTGCATGAAGTAGGCATAAGTGCAGCTTTGACTGACACTTATCCATTACACCACCCACATAGAACACGCATGCATACCCACAAAACCAGTGCTCTTTGCTATACTCCCCACATAATACAGTGGCAGCTATGGTGAAGCCAGCTGTTGATGACCTCATGCCAGGATTGTCAGCATTTGTTGTATGAAGCCCACTGAACTTGAAACTGCTACTTCATAACAGTAAACAAGCACTCACACCGTAATCTCTACAAATGCTGCATGAAGTCGGTGTAAGTGCAGCTTTGATTGACAAGTACCCATTACATCGGTCACACAGAGCACACACAAGTACACACAGAACTACTGCACATTCACTATACTCATCACATAATACAGTGACTGCTGTAGTGAAGCCATCTATTGAGGACATCATGTCAGGATTGCCCACTGAATTTGAAACCATAAACTCTCCCACCAGGGCAGGTGTCAGCCCAGGACTGCACTAGTGTTCTCTGACACACCATCCAAACCCCCCCCCCCCCACACACACACACACCTAACTGCTTCACCAGTTTACTGAAGCTGGTAACGTTACCATAACTTGCAACACCATGCAGGTGTCACTTCAACTTTCTTGTCATGTTTTCCACTCCATCATTCATTAACCTATATTGCAGCTCACCATACTTATGTGCATACTTACTCATCTTTGGCACCATGCATATTCACGTCCTGCATAAGCAACACACGTTCATCACCAAAATGTCACATGCCATTTCTGAATCACCACACTCACACCAGTATCACAACCTTAATGAATGTAATGTAATGTACTCAGGAACTTAACTTGCAACAAAAGCAAACATAGCAAGGGTGGATATGCTAATCATGCCAGCCATCTATTTCAATTATTACTACTACACTCACAAGTTAGTGCAAGTAACACAAGCATAAGCGGTTGCAGTTTTGAGCAATGAGAAAGTTTATCCTAAGTAAAAATTGTGTGACGTGTTAAGAAGTGTCCCTATCCACTATCACATTTGCTAATCCATGGTCTCATGCTGCAGCTCTTTGCTAATAACCTGCAACATGTACATCATTCCGTATGATATAAAACTTACTTTTCATACAGTGTAATACGACACCCACTGCAGTCATCCCCACACACTAACAAAGGTTACACTACATATTAAATAACTGTGTGCCACATCACAGCAAATAATGATTTTACTGCAGCAACATTTCTATTTCCTTTTTCATTTTGTGTCCCTGTGGAGCTGCAGCTACAGTCTTTTTTTATTTATTTTTTTTAATAAACTGAGAGTCACTCCTCATAGTCTGGATGAACCTAGTGAAGTGTCACTTGCGAAGTAGGTAGCACATTCACCTTTGTTATCCACAAAACCAGCTGCCAACAACAGAACACCACCGAACGTAAGATGGAAACTATAACTCATGGATGCACAATAAATGAAAACCGAAGTTAGAATAAAAATGCGTTCTTTAATAGACCATAGTAGTAACAAACTAATAAGTATTAAGCGCTTTCATCCACACTAAGGTGGAGTTCATCAGAATGTCTAACAGTTTGCTCTATCGGTTAATTTAAAAACTTTTGGCACCAAAATCTACCCACTGTTAAATTTAAAGTAACATAGTTATAATACATTTCAACAATGTTAAAATATGTAGCAATCTGTCGATCACTAATACTGAATATATTTGTACTAAACTACAATCTAAATGTTGTCTCATAATAGACTATAAAACTTGTACAATACACTATAAAAAAAATGTCTGTCAATATATAAAGATTATTCTAAAACATCCTACATCTACAAAACTCTGTACAAATTATACATACTGATTTATTGTGTATCCGTGAGTTATAGTTTCCAACATTCACCTTTGTTGCAGGAGGCTGTGGGTTCTATTCCCACATCAGGTACATGGATTGCTGACAGTGAAGTGCAAAACAATATTACTTTAAGGGTGTGCACACACAACAAAGTATTAGTTTAAGGGTGTGCACACTTATGGAACCCACATACTGTATGTTTTTTTTATTTTTTATATTTTTCCCCTAATAGATTTGTTTGTTTTTCAATTGAATTATACATGTTATAGGTGACATTAAAGTGGAAAATGTTTTGAAATGATTTATTGTGGTTTCATTTTTTTATATCACAAAACCTGGCATTTTAACAGGGGTGTGTAAACTTTTTATATCCACTGTATGTTGTCCTATCTCACCTTCATTAATTGCTGGTTGGGACAGTGTCCCTAGCACCTTCTTTCTTGGGTGGCTCAAGGGGAAAATACTCTTCAGAACAATGGACCCAAGTGAGGCCCTGTTCCTGGAGGCCAAATCAACTTTGTAATGAGTAATAAACGTATGAGGCTTTAAACAAGCTGCTGCATCACAAATTGAATCCATGGGTAGCCTTGCCTAAAAGGCCGATGAAGTTGCTATAGCTCTTGTGGAATGACCTTTTATCTTTCCTGGAAGTTCTCTATTCTGAGATGTGTATGTAAAGGTTATACAATCAATAAGCCACTTGGAAAGTGTGACTTTAGATATTGGGGCACCCGTCTTTTTATCTGAAAAGGAAACAAACAGTTGGTCTAATTTCCTGAATTCCTTTGTTCTGTGTAGGTAGAAACATAATTGTCTGTGTACGTCCAGTTGGTGTAATCTGTACTCTGCCTTGCTGCCATATTTTGGGGAAAAAAACAGGCAAATCAATGGATTGATTCAAATTCCCTTTGGAACATACCGTGGGGGAGGAATGAAGGGTTAGTTCTCAGGGATACTTTATCTTTGTGGAAAATCAAGTGAGGGGGATGTATTGACAATGCTTGGAGTTCTGATACCCATCTAGCAGACATGATGGCTATCAAGAAGGTTGTTTTCCAGATTAGAAAATTTAGTTGACAAGATGATGCAGGTTGAAAGGGAGGAAAGATCAAGGTGGACAACACAAAGTTAAGGTCCCAAGGAACATTTGGGACTGACTTTTTTTCTAAAGGGGGAGAAGAAAAGGATATGTAGTAACCTCTGGATATGATCGCTTGTACCCATTTGTCGCTTGTTATTTTTAGCCAGGCATTTGGATACAACGACAAGCAACCCCCGACTGCCTCCAGAGGTGGACAGACAGGCTTCCTTTCAGGAATGCTGAAAGGGCCTACCAAGGAAGGAATCCCTGTCACCCTGGTTTTGCGGACCCCCCCCCCGCCACGTGGATGGCGTCTTCCATTGTTACTTCCCCCTTTCTCCCAGGGGGAAGAATCACCACATGCGTCCGGGAAGGCTGTCTGGGACTTACAGAACCACATTTTTCCCTTTTGGCCTTTGGTATAAGGCCTGGTAGGGCGGGAGAAATGGACTCCAATGTCAGAAAGAGCCTTTCCTTCTTGCTCGCACCTGGTTAGAGTCTCTCTGACTTTTGGCCCAAACAAGGACGAGCCGTCAAAAGGAGCGTTAATAAAAGAAGACTTGAAGGGTGCTGCGAAGTCACACAAGTGCATCCAGGAATGTCTCCTTAAAGAAATTCCTGTACCTGCTGCCCTACTCGCTCCATTGGCAGCATAAGAGATAAGTTGCATGGAGGAGTTTACCACAGAGTTTAAGGTGGAGAGCTGAAAGGACACCTTGTCTGAAACCCCTGCAGCTGCAGAACCTTGGATGGTATCTCCTAGCTCTTTTAGGCGATCCCTCTGAAGACTAGTGAAATGGGTCAGGTAGTTCAGCGATCTAAGGGCAAAGGAAGCTGACGAAAATGTACGCTTTTCGTATCTGTCCATTGTCCAAGACTCTTTATTCGGTGGATGGACAGATGAGGAAGTATCAGACAATTCCTTTTTGGTGGCTGCCGCCACAACCACAGCATCTACCGGGACACCTTTAGTGAGGAATACCCTATCTGAGGGCACAGTAATAAATTTATTTGGCCTCCAAGGAACAGGTTTCACTGAATTCGGGGAGCCCCACACCTTCCGACTTGACTACGTTCATGAGCTGGTCAAAAGGCGAAGACACCCAAGAGGTGGAAGGGAGAGACCCAAAAGCCTCCAGGTACACACACATCCTCAGAAGGGTTGATGGACTTCCAGCCACTACTCTGTTTAAGGATCTCTAGGATGTCTGCAAAGGAAACATTATCAGACGGTAACCATGGGGACCCATCTGACTCATCGAAGTGCATGTCCAACGTGACGACTCCTCTGGGGAGTCTAAATGCTTCCTCTTGCATAACCTCTTCTGAGGGACCTCCTCAGAAGGGTACTCCAGTGAGGTTTCGGAAGAGATTGCTTCGCTCAATGGGGCGTCCTGGGGTTTCTGGTCTCCACTCCTGGGTGGAAGCGATGGTACCGAGATGTACACTGGCGCTTTTGGGGGAAGAGTACTAGGACTGGAGAGTGGAGCAGAGTGAGGTGACAGCACACTCTGCATGACTAATAAAACCAAGGTAACAGCTCCAAGTACCTTCCAAGTTTTATAAAATAAAGTAAAGTAACACCAAGGTAAGCGCGTTCGGTTGAAACACCAGCCTTCATCAGACAAGTAACACCACAGTACATTCCCTTATATACAAACTACACTATTACTTAATCAATTAAATTATTAACATATTAAACAATTAAAATGCATCATTAAAACCATTTATCTTTTGTATGACTTCATTTTTAAAACACTAGTAATAGAAATTGTTTCATTCAACCCTGGGAGTTTTTCAGCACTTAAATAAGTTTGCCACCAGTATTCTCTGGTCTCTAATGTAATTTTCCATGGACCACCCCTAGGACCTACTTTTACTTGTTCCAAAACAACAAAACCAAAGCTATGCCCTTGTTTTTTTTCTTTGTGTTTGTAAAGTGCATTAGTGTTCTTTGATTTACTAATATCATAGAGATGCTCATATATGCGCTGTTTAATTTTCCGTTCAGTTTTTCCTATGCAATAAGAACAACAATCTAGGCACTTAGTTGCATGTACAACTCCCTTAGTATTACAATTAAAATAACCTGGAATATAAATAGTCATTCCACCCAACATAATTTCACCACATTCCAGAATATTAACACACTGAATGCACATATTGCACTTTCTCATTTTACCCTTTATCTTGTTACCAGGACGAGAATTATTACACCAGTCTTTTAAATTATTATCTCTTATATATACAACATTAGGACAATCTCCCAAGACAGTATTTAATTCTTTGTCTTCCATAATAAGAGACCAGTTTTTACACATAATGTGAAAAATATCATCACTATCGTTCGTTTGTTTGTTTGTTTGTGTCTTTCGGCTTTTCCCGATTAGGGGTTGCCACAGCGGAACTCCGGTCCGCTAATGATTGGTAGTGGATTTTTACATACCGGGTTACCAGCCCTGACACACAACCTTCATCGAAGGCACACCCATTCACGTATGCCTCCACACAGAAGACGCTCTAGCTGAGAATCGAACGGGACGTCTTGCTATGAGGCGACAATGCTACTGCAGCACCACCACCGCATCGTTCGTATAAGTCGAAATTAAACTTAATTGCTCCCTTGAACCACTAATTAAGTCCATATAGGTGTTATAAGATGTCATATTGTTATCATTATTCGAATTCAAAGGAGTCACATTATCACTGACACTACTCCCTCCCTCATAGTCATATGCTAAATCCATACCATATCACAATAAAGGCATATATATGCCACGCAGTCTTTTGTCGACCACTTCTTTAGTTATTTTATCAATAAAATATTCTGGGTAGTATCTATTATGAAACATTCTCCCTATAAACCTACATTCCTCCTTGAAATCATCCACATCTGTCACCATCCTGGCTGCTCATACCATCTGGCCCTTTATGACTGCTTTCTTTACATGATGTGGGTGATGCTGGAAAAATGCAGAAATTTATTAAGAGTATGCTTTCTTCCTGAATATATTAGACTTTAGACATCTCCGTTAACACATCTAAATAGGAAATTTGTTCAATTCCAATTTCATGTGAAAAGACCAAAAAGTCAGTACTCTGATTTATAAACTGTATAAATTCTGTTATTTTCTCCATTGGACTGTTCCAAATGAAAAATAAATCATCCAAAAAATGTGTGTATAACAACATAAGCCATATATTCAGAAGGGAACAGGTATCTTTCTTCCCAGACAGCCATGACTACATTAGCATATAAGGGGCCCACAGGGGACCCCATTGCTACTCCTTTAACTTGTTTAAAGTAATGACCGTCATGAAAAATGTAATTTATTAGTTAACACAGTTTCCAACAAATGTGACAAAGTATTGATATTCTGTTGACCAACTGGGACCAAATCAGTAAAAAATTCCATAAACCATTCAATTCCTAGTTGTTGTGGGATACATGTAAATAAATCTTTGACATCTACCGTGATGAATACTAAATCATCAATTCCCATCATAGATGCCCCCACATTATTAACTTTTGTTAGAAAATCCCACGAATCACGACATAAATAATTTAAGCTAAATACTTTTTCTTTCAACTGTGTATCAACATATTTAGCTATAAAATAGGTCTTGGAACAACCTGCATCTGCTATAGGACGTAATGGAGAATTATTTAAATCCTTGTGTATTTTTGGTGTTCCAAATATTGTCGCCAGCTTAGGGTTTTCCACATACATATATTTGTAAACGTCACTAGTTATTTGGTCCTGTGTCAACATGTCTTCCAAAAAATAATCTATTCTTGAATAAGAAATATTAATCTCATTCAGTGAGGCTTCCACATATGCATCCTCACATAAAACCTGTAGCATCAGTTGATTATAATCAATTACATTCATCACAACTAAACCTCCTCCCTTATCGGGCTGCATAAAACGGAGGTCACCTCTACTTCTTAAATCATCCAACATTTTCTTTTGTGTTACATCTAAGTTTCCATTTTCTAATGTTAGTTTTTGTTTTAATAAATGCCTAAAGTCAAGCTTACACATTTCTTCAAAAAGTCTCAACACTGGATGTAAACTAGGGTTAAAAGTACTTGGTACATGATATGGATTAATAGCAGGTGTAGGTGTCCCCTGAAACAACAAAGCCAAGTTAATTTTCCTAGTATATAGCTTTAAATCAGTTAAGTCAGTAACTTTTGCTCGTCTGTTTGGCACAGATGTCAGACCTTTACAGAAAATATCTGCATATTCACTGCCAAAGTCAAATGAGCTATAATTATACATTTTGAAGTCCCCAGCGTCATTTGTAACAAGTTGGTAAGTTACATTTCCAGTCTGTTCATCTACCAGCTCAAACGAAAGTTCCTCAGTGAAAAGGAAGCTGTTCTCTGTTTGTTCCTGCTGTATGGAGCCGCTGCTGCATTCCCCCATTTGGGGTAGTTCGTATTTTTGTTCCGAAGTCATTCCGATCTCCATAGCTGACTGTCTTCTAAAGGGGCAGACTGTTGATTTTCAGATAATTCATTTACATTCACAGCAGCACCTTCATTTTCACCATGAACGCCTTTGGATGCTTCTTCCTCCCTGCTAGACTGACCACATGGTGGTTTAGGGTAAGCCCTACCTTTGGAATAATCCAACTGGTCTCTTTGCAGCTTACGGGTTTTTCTTTCTGGCACAAATTTACTGTAATTATCAACTTGGGTAAAAATCTCCTGGTATTGAGTTTGGCAGGCAGTAAATGCATTATCCTGCTTAATTTTATTGTCTAAAGAGATAATTTGTTGATTTAACTCTTCCAGTTTGAATGAGTTACGTTTAGTTAACACTTCCAGGAGTTTGCACCCCTGACGATCAAACAATTGGATTAGCCCTCTATGTAGTGTACTGTTGTCCACCAAGCCTGTCGGATACTTTCCAGTACTACAGACCCTTCAGTATTTGCTTTCGTTTGATACATTCACTAAAGTACACATTTTCATGCATTAGTTTCCTATACTGCCATATCAATTCATGAAAATTATCCAGCATATTACTAATGGTAGGTAAATTGTTAGCCATATGCCTTACCCCACCATCAGTCTGATTCAGCCATTCAAGTTAGAAGTTATATTACTAGGACATTGTTAGTACTGCTCCTGTCCTGGTGGAATAATTTCCTGGCTTTCTTCACTGTCTGTTCTTTGCCTCACAGTTTGTTGAGTTAACATCCCATTACTGACAGCAGTATTTCTACTCATTTGTTGGATCAACTGGGTTAAGTTAACAACAAATTGTTGCAATAAATCAAACTCCATTCTGGTTACACCTGGAACCGCATCCTGTGAGCTGCCAGTAGCCATACTATAAGCAAAACAAGATACAGTTAATAAAACCAAGCCAACAACTTCAAGTGCCTTCCAAGTTTAATAAAATAAAGTAAAGTAAAACCAAGGTAAGCACTTTTGGCTGTAACACCAGCCTTTCATTAGACAAGTAACACCACAGTACATTCCCTTATATACAAACTACACTATTACTTAATTAATCAATTAAATTATTAACATATTAAGCAATTAAAATGCATCATTAAAACCATTTATCTATTGTATGACTTCATTTTTAAAACACTAGTCATAGAAATTGTTTCATTCAACCCTGGGAGTTAATACTGAAGCACTGCCAGGAGCCTTGGTTCCATTGTGTCTAATAGGTCCAGATGTCTCTACTGAGAATCAGTTAAAAGTGTTCCCTCCCAGCTTAGGTACTTCTCTGAAGAAAATCCCTCTGGTGGGGAGCCTTAAGATACGGTCTCATTATCATCCGTATCATATTACTGGGAGGACAAGACCTGTAGGAATGCATCAAATCTTCCTCATCCAGCTCTAATTTTGAGAAATCCAGGGAATGGGATTCACTTCTCTTTGTAGGA
The DNA here is from genome assembly GCF_019279795.1 of Protopterus annectens. Taxonomy (NCBI): domain Eukaryota; kingdom Metazoa; phylum Chordata; order Ceratodontiformes; family Protopteridae; genus Protopterus; species Protopterus annectens. The sequence goes on along the minus strand of NC_056741.1, from coordinate 598,175,642 downwards.
TACCCACTTCAAGATGGAAGGCAGTGCTATCTTAGTGCCTTTTCTGTACCAAGTGGCCAAAATACTCCTTGACAATTTTCTTGTAATCAAAGGTGGTGGAGGCAAACATCTGTGGGGTACACATCTGTATCTTGCGTGTCAGTGTAGCACAAAGAAACTTTCTTTGACACCTACATAAATGATGGAGACCTTTGAGGTTTCTCAGATAAGCATTGTTAGGAAATACTGTTACAATCTTCTGAAGGTGCAGCCATACTTTCTGAATCTGCTGTGGGCACCTGTAAAATGACTTTAGGCTGGATGACTTGCTTCAAGGGAGGCATAAAAATGGCACAGGATACAAATACTCTGTCTCCAAAGGGGTCAGAACAGTTGGGATACAGTGAAAACAGGCCATGGGTCCAGGAACAGAACAACATGCCATCAGGATCAGTACTGCAAGGACACTAAGAAATCTTGCTCCCTTCCTAGTTCATCTTTCATCACTGATTTCTCTGGAAGCTCCATCTTATGATTTGTATGTCCTTCAGACATCCCTTGCATATGAATTTAGTCAGTTTTAGAGGATTTCTCACATGTAGGAAACAGATACCGTGTATGTTACTGACACAAGTTTCTTCAGTTCCGTGAAGGTCTGTACATGTTGAGATTGATAAAGAAATGTTTGCTTGCTGAAATCTGCAGTGTTCACAGCTGCAAACCTAGCCATTCTTTCCCAAACTGAGGAGACACTGCAGATGATCATTTTTGCACTCCATCTTCTTTATGAAAACATTCATTGAAAGCTTTTCCAGGGATGGCCTGGACCTTGCAAATATCAAACTACTACACCATTTAATAAAAGAAGTGTAGCTAATTTGCCACACTACAATAATCAGAGAGATTTCCAAAGTAGGTGCCTACTGTTTTCTGAAAGGTGCCTAGAAGGGACTGATTAAAATATGGACTCTAAGAGCAAGAAATGGTGTGAGCTGTTTCTCCTTGTAGGCATGCACTGGGGCTGAAAACAGTTTACTAAAGGAATAAAGCTCCTCTTTTGAGAAATCTCGAAAGCTCCAGAAGCCAGACCAGTAGGGCAGACGTTTACCTATGGTAAATTCCCATGGGTACATCATCATACTGCAGCAGTTATCCTTACAATGAGTATCTGGTCTACACACCTCCCTTAAGGTTACCTTCCCTGTCTATCGACTGGATATATAGCCTACTGCCTACATCCCAGCCATGATTCCCGTGCATTGCACTTGCTCGTCTGCTGCACTGGGGCATCTTTCTTCAGTCACAGCTGACATTCTAAGCAGCTCAATGCTTCAGGTTTTCTGCTGCACTCTCTAGGCTACAATACAAGTTCCACTAAATTTAAAGACAGCCATTAGTAACTGTAGTGATATTTAACCCATATGTATATTCCAAGGTTAACTTAAACAATATTCATGGAATAATTTCAAGAATTTCTCTATTTTGCCTTTTAGATACCCACTGTGATGTCATGCCTTTCTATAAGAAGCACTGCTTCTCATCCTCTTTATCACTCCTGTCCCACCCAGCATATCTGCACAGATTCACCACTAAGGACACCAATCTGACATCTAATGCCATTCAAGCTATTCTCTGAATGACCCAGAAGTTTAAGCATCCTCAGGACTCACCATACTTATGTCTCCTAGTTTGGTCCACAAGTCTATCTTTCCCAAAGTTCCCTTTTACATATGCATATTATCTAGCTTTATAATTTGTAGGAGGAATTAAGTGTATGTTATATCTTCTTTGGTCCGGATTTTTCTGAGTTCATCCTCCTTCCCACAGAAAACATCCTGATACTAGTACTTATCTTTGAATGTTGCTGCTAGGCGCAGAGGTTGTGCCATCCAACTGCTGCCAACGGAAGCAGAGGCAAGTTGCTTCTCACAAACAACTAACATGAACAGTGAGCATGCTTCCTACTCATAATGAGAACATTACATTTTGTTCCCTCAGAAACTCCAGAATTGCTCGGTCATTACCAGCTTGCCAGTGTGCACACCCACCTTTCTGCTGTGAAAGCTGTGTCATCATATCAGTACTCTTAAATCAGACCAGACTACTTTGCTTTACAAAGGTCCATCCATTCATCCATAACTCCTTTGCCCCATTTGGTACCAATCATCTAGAGCTAATGTTCACATCTCCAGATGGCTAGCCATGCACATGCTGTAATTTACTGAGACAGAGATGAAGTATAGAGTATTAACAAACTGCTCAAAAAAGAAAAAAGGCCACTACAGTCTATTAGTTTATGCCATTACTCAAAGAGCTCAAACCCAATGTTAAATCAGCAAAAATTTGTCTCAAATGGCAAGGTATGCTTATGTTTTAGGAAACAGGCTTTCAAATATTTCTTTTTAAACAGATGGTATCCTGTACAATTCCCTTCATTAATTCAACATGTTATAAAGTTTGTGTGCCTCTGTTAAAACACAGACATTGCTAAGAGCTATTGAACTATCTAAATTTCATTTGTTATCCTGTACACAAATCATGACAGAGCTAATATCTAGCTTACTTTCCTCCAGGAGAAATTCAGCAACAAAATACTGCCTATAAAAACAAAGTAATATTTTATTCAGTTTTATTTATGTACAGTGAGCAACTTTAGAAACTGGTTAGCTTCTCGCTAATGTCTTAAAAGTTTCACTGCTTCAGTTTCAAAAACAGCTTACACATCTAATATTTCTATGATGCATAACATAAAACTTAACCGTCATTTTTAGTAACCTTTCAAAATATATATACAGCTGCAACATTCACTCTTCATGTATTCAACGCTGAATAGTTTTCAAATGTAATGAAAGATACTGAATAAGCCACACTTAAACTACATCTTCTTCCCCACTGGGATCTCATTAAAACTCCAGAAAGTGAAGCAAATGTGAATCACAAAAACGTATGCAGAAGCACAGGTCCTCAATTTCACATTAGTGCACAGAGTAATGCATACAGCCCAAAAGAAATAGTACAATTTGTTAAATATCTGCATGATGATGTAAACAAATCCTTAAAACCTAAACTGCATGCTGACTCATGTACAAGCTTATCTCTTTTATTTATTCTTGTTTTATTTTTTACACTCGCTAAACAGCAAAAGTACCATTTAGTGAGTGTAAAATAACTGTTGAATTGATCTCACTCATACCAGCATTACCAACTATTTTTGTCTGTTTTTTACCACACTCCACCTGTTGCCTTAATGCTTATTTTATTGATACTTATTTCTGATTAAGGTTCTGTAATGCGATCGTTATTTTAATAACTAAACGATCGCATTACAGAACCTTAATCAAAAATAAGTATCAGCAAAAATAAGCATTAAGGTACCAGGTGGAACGAGGTAAAAAACAGGCAAAATAGTTGGTAATGCTTTCTGTAATGCGATTGTTACTTTAAAAATTAAGAACATCACAATTGCATTTCAGAACCTTTACAAAATATAATTGTCAGCTAAGGATAATCTCTGACCACAAAACTGTAAGGGCAGTGAAGAATGTACCTGTATTGAAAAAAGAAATACATGCAATCACTGGCTTCACGTTACTGCAGCTTCGATTAAGATCCCTCAAAAAAAGATGCACCCAGAAACTACAGTGAGCAGAATAGTTCCTACAGATGCTCAACTTTGTTATTTTATTGGCTGAAAGCCATATTACACCTATCTGATGCATGTGCAGTCAGCAGGGGCGTTGCCAGGGCGAAAGGAACAGAGGAGGGTGGTCCTTGGGCAGCAACAGAGAAAACAGGGATTAAAAACAAAGGGCGTTATTACCGAGCCACTGCAGCACCCATATGAAGTGTACAGCTCTGCGAGAATGTCACAGGCTTAAAAATGGATGAAAGTACCAGAGATGTCAGTATGGGGAATGGAAAAATAGTCAAAGTTCTTAATTTCTGTACCACCGTGTATAGTCTGTGGTGCGATAGCCAAATGACAGAGAAGAAAAACGTTTTTAAAATGAGGAAACTTCTGAGGAAGCATGTAGTGGTCCTTTAAGTATGTCAGTAACTTTTTCTGAGAAGTGTAGAATATATTTCTTTTAGAAGTACTTAGGTATTCTCTGTGTCCTGTATCTTAACTACACCTGCACTTACTTCGGGTGATGAATGAATAAGATGGTATGCTATTGGAAGTATCATTCATCCTTGATTCAGTATGACAGTTTCAAGCAGCTCTGGGATCAAGGTGATGAAAGCAGCCCTAGCTTTTTCTTTAAACAAGAAACATCTTTACTAAATTATCACGTATGACATAGGCAATCTTACATTTATATAAATGAAAGTAAACCATACCGACATAATTTCAGTTGCAAACATACATTATAAACCATGATGACACAACATAGTTTTAAACATTATAAATCACTACTAAATTATCACGTATGACATAGGCAATCTTACATTTATATAAATGAAAGTAAACCATACCGACATAATTTCAGTTGCAAACATACATTATAAACCATGATGACACAACATAGTTTTAAACATTATAAATCACTTATAATCTATCCAGTCATTATCAGTCAAACATTACATAGTTCATTCAGATCCTGCCGTCTTTTAAACCTCATTCCTCCTCTGCATGTATTGTTCCCACAATTCCCATGGTTTACTATCCAATTTACTCCTACCCTTTTCTAAAGGTCCCAATTCCAGTTGTTTTATCCCATTAGTATAGTCACTACTTCTAGTACAGTTGGTTTAGACTTTGATTTCCTTTTTCTAATAATTGCTTTTTTGGCAGCCACCATAATTAGATTCAGTAAGGCTACCCCCACACCTCATCCTGAAAACCTTTCTTTATCAAATTCACATGTTTAGTTCTTTCCAAGTATGTTTCCTGTAGCATAATTATTTGCATTCTACATTTTTTAATATATTTCTCTACTCATTCTTTTTTGTATTTATCTGTGAGGCCATCGATGTACTGCGGTGGTATTGCTGCGGTAGCATTGTCGCATCACAGTAAGACGTCCTGTTCGATTCTCAGCTAAAGTGTCTTCTGTGTGGAGACATGTGTGAATGGGCGTACCTTCGTTGAAGGTTGTGCATCAGAGCTGGCAACTCGGCACGTAAAAAATCTACTGCCAATCATTAGCGGACTGGAGTTCCACTGTGGCGACCCCTAACCGGGAAAAAGCCGAAAGATACAACATCTGTGAGACCATCGATGTTTAAAGACATTACAGAAAGCATCATATTCTTGAAAAATTATTATTCCCATCTTTTATGTACAACATCTTTTTTGTTAAATGTCTAGTTCCAGCTTTTGTGTTGCATACATATACTGTTTTGGCAGGATAATATTTTATACAGTTGTTTCTTGCCAGGATAATATTTTATACAGTTGTTTCTTGCCATTTCCATTTAAGCATATGTCCCATCTTACGAAACGTTTTGATCTGATGTTGTCATTTTTCATTTTATCCTCACATGTGGGTTTGGATCCAAGCCCATGGATCTGACTTGGCTGTTGCAGTAGCTCGTGGTAATCAAAAACTCTTGAACACCCTCCCTTACCCATAATGCCTCTCTGCCACTTTGTGAAGACTTGGTCATCCCTGATAGCTCTTGAGCAGTTAAGTTTTTTTTTCTGAATTTATATTACCTTTCCTTTACAATTTTGTAAAATCTTTGTTCTTTTAAAAGCTGTTTTCCTTCTTCTGACTTTTATCTGAGTTTTACTTGATTTTTTTTTGGTGCAGTAAATCCTTCTTCCTATTTCCCTTTCCCGTCCTCCCCTTCACTAGTGTTATATTCTTAAAAAAAAAAAAAAAAGAAAGAAAAGGAATAGTATTTAGCGTTTCTCCTTAAGAAGTTTTTTGATAGTTGCTATCTCATTGTGCTGTATGTTTTTCTTCTTGTTTCTTGCCTTGGTTGAGTGTGCTCTGCCCTGATTATGGCAGAAAAAACAGACAAGCTGCCTGGATTTAAAAAATCAAGCAAAACAAACAAACAGCACCCACTCCTGCTAAAGGTAGCTCACAAGCAAATTATTCCAGATAAGAAAAATAAAATGTGAGCAAACCAACAGAGCTGAATGAAGGCCAAGAAACATCCTTTGTAGATTCTTTATTAAAAAGAAAGGATAAGTGCTTTCACTGAGTTACTGCTTAACAAATTAACATTTTAACAAATGTCACAGTCTGCCTGGAGGTGGGATGGACCTAGGCAATAAACCCACATACTGTGCGAGTAACTGATAGGAATTTTTGTGACCACACTTTGAACATTTTTTAAAGCCAAAAAGGAAAACTTTCCTCCCACATCCCAAAGACATGCTGTAGGTGGATTGGACACTCGAAATTGGCCCTAGGTGTGAGTGTGTGCATGTGTGTGCCTTCTGTGGAAGGTTGGGCGCCGGGCTGGCAACTTGGCACTCTAAAACTCCACTGCCAATCATGAGTGGACAGGTGATCCGCTGTAGCGACCCCTAACCGGGAAAAGCCAAAAGAAGAAGAAGAAAATGTGAGCAAACCAACAGAGCTGAATGAAGGCCAAGAAATGTCCTTTGTATATTCTTTATTAAAAAGAAAGGATAAGCACTTTCACTGAGTTACCGCTTCTTCAGATCTACATAAAAACAACTAAAATCAATAATTTATACAGAAAGTAAAGTAACATGTCACTAGAAACAGCAAATCAAATTCACCTCCTCTTAATTAATGCTGACTTTAAAGGAGTATTAGCATTAAGCTGTGGCAAATGCAAAAACTTGCTGAATTCTTGGATCTGAAGCCGAAGGAGGCTTCTTCGGATCCGAAAACTTCAAAGACTCCTCTGTCAGATCTGGCAGCTTTGGATCTGCAGTTCTCTGTGTCTAAGGATAGCTCAGATCCGTCGCTGTTGGATCTGATGGGGAGTCCATTTAAGTCAGTTTTGCTCAGGACTCAGTACTCCCCATGTATAGATGCAGTTCCATCCAGGGTTCCATCGCCATTCTTCGAAAAGCCAAGGTCACCGTCAATGTCCTCTACTTGCTCCTTTAGAAGCCATACAGATGATGTGGAAAGGATGGTCAAAAAGATCCTCTGGATGCAAATGTTTGCAAGGCCCCTAAGGGTCAGGATTTCGGAATTTCGTCATCTCTGTTTCATGTTCCTCCCTCTGTAGTCTGTTAAAATGAGAAAGATAATTCAGGGACCTCGGGGCAAAGGTTGCTGAAGAAAACACGCACTTCCCACATCTATCCATCATCCTAGAATCCTTATTAGGAGGATGGATAGAACTCTCCTCAGCAAGTTCTTTCTTTCTTCAAACCTGTGCAAGACTGGGCAGCTCAATAAACTGCAAAAAATCGCATTTGTAACCGTCTCAAAATCTGGAATTTATAGGAGCCAGTCTAGACACGAATGGTAGCCAAACTTCCAATCACAAGAATGGATAATATCCGCAGTCATGTTAGGACTTTACTTCAGAGAAAATCTGTAGCTGCTCATGTAGTCCTACGAACTTCAGGGTCCATGGTGGCCATTGTTCTAGTCCCATTAGCCCTCTTTCACATGAGAATTTTGCAGTGGCTTTTAGCGACGCAGTGGTCCATTCTAGATCTCCCGATGTCCTATCAAATTCAACTCCCCAGCATATGCAAAAAAGATCTCTGGTGGTGGCTTCAGTCCAGTTAGGTAAGCCGCGACTGTCCCTTCATTCCTCCTCAACCCAAGGCCACAGTGACCAAGGATGCTTCCCAGATAAGGTGGAGGGCATTTTCTGGGAAAGACAGGTCAAGGCGTCTGGTCTTCCATTGAGGCCAATCTGCATATAAATGTACTAGAGATGAGAGTGGTGCTTTTAGCATTGCAAGCCTTTAAGGAGGCTCTCTGGGAACAGTTGATATCCAGTCAGACAATATGTCGGTGGTTTGGTACATTAATAAACAAGGAGGAACCAGATCATACCCGCTTTGTCGAGAAATGCTCAGGGTTAGGGTTTGGTAATGGGTATTCTCATCCAACCACTTTCTGATAGCAATGCATTTCCTGGGGAAGTCCAGTGTGATAGCAGACAAATTGAGCAGGTCTATGCTGATGCCTCATGAGTGGTCCTTTTATCAGAATGTGGCAGTAATGATTTTCCGAAAATGGGGCCAGCCTTGCTGCAACCTTTTTGCCTCACCCATCAACAACAAATGCAGCAGATGGTTTGCCCTAATCCCCCTACAGGGGAACCTCCGAGGGATATGCTCTTCTTTACGATTGGCCCCTGGGCCTCCTTTACACCTTTCCCTTGATCTCCACATTTCTCCAGAACGCCAGCAGCTTGAAGAGAACATTAATTCTGATTGCCCCCTTTTGGCCTTGACAGATATGGTTTCCCTTCCTCTGGCCTCATCTACTGAAAACACCTTGGGTTCTGGCCTTCTGTCACAGCCGACAGGAATGATTCATTCCAACCGGAACAACCTCATGCTGACAGCTAGGCTCCTCCAGTTCCAGTAATAGCCAGGCATCAACTACTCTCTTCCCCAGTTTGTCACATTTTCTTATCTCATAAACTTTCCACTCGCAAGTTATATCAGAGTAAACTGAAAGGGTTTGCTGTATGGGCTAAATCTCATGACATAGATTCATTCACTGCCCCTGTCCACTCAATCCCAGACTTCTTATCAGACTCGAGCTAGCAGTCGTATCTAATTTCCACCTTGGGGAAGATGTTTTTTCCTTAATTTCACACAAGCTCTGTAAAGCCTTTTTGAAAGGAAGAGCTTTATTAAAGCCCCATTCAAAGATTCTCCCCCTCCATGGGATTTAAATTTTGTCTTGACACGTATCATATACTCCCTCTTCGAACCAGGCACAAGTTGCGACCTAAACATTTTTATCCTGGACAATGGTATTCTTGGTGGCTGTCATCAGCCAGAAGAATACCAGAATTGCAGACCTGATCTTCCCAACCTCCTTGTATATTTTTTTTCATAAAGACAGAGTCTCTTTACAGACCAATCCTTCTGTTTTACTGAAGATAGTTTCTAAAAATAATATTAATCAATGTATTGATTTACCAGTGTTATTTCCAAAATTCCAAAACGGGGTGAAATATTTACTTCATTTGTTAGATATTCACAAACAGTTGCATATTTTACCTCCACAGAACAAAATACTTCAGAAAAAGGGATCAATTATTTGTCTCCTATTCAGAAACAAGAAAGTGCCTACCAGCGTCTAGGATAACTTTAGCAAAATGGATCATAAGTTGTACAACTTTCATATATATGGCACAGGTAAACATTTGCCAAGACCTGTTAAGGCGCACTCAACCAGAGTTATGTCTGCTGCTTCTGCTTTCGATTCTAGAACTTCTGTAGACAGTATTTGTGCTACAACTACTTGGGCTAATCCTCACACCATTATTACTTATTACAAGTTGGATGTGGTCTCCATGAGCAAAGTTTCCTTTAGCTTGATGATTCTGAGGAATATCCTTCCATGGTCCACCCAAGAGAAAGATAGCTGGGGACTCTATCCTGTCAGTGAGGATAAAGAGAAAATTGGCATCATTAGATAAAGAAATTATGTGCTCACCATAATGTTCCATCTCTGTTGTCCATTTTCACTTTTTCCTCACAACCTACCCTCTAGCTCCCGTCCAGGGATGCTGGAAGTACGTGATGATGTTCATCGTGTTACACTGCTGCAGTCATTACACTTGGGTTCCCCAGTTGGCCTGAGTTCCAAAGTCTTGGTCCGGCGTTGGTTGCTGTCACCTCCTCCCTGACGTCAGTGCGACGGGTATATAAGATGCAGCCGACGCCATCTTCAGTCTTTCTTGCCGCGCAGTGCCCGAAGCAAAAGCAATTCACAAGTGCCGGTTGGCCATCTCCTGAGATTTTCATTCCGAATCCAGAACCGAAGTCTTCTACAAAGCTAAGTACCCCGTTGAGGAAACTTTTTCTTGCCTCAGACCGATGTCAGTAAAAGTTAATAACTGTATTTCTTGTGGGAAGCAAATACCTCATAAGGATTTCCATTCCTGTTGTATCCCATGCCTAGGCCTAGACCACAAAGTCACTGGTTGTCGGTTTTGTGCTAGGTTTAACAAGTGCACTATTAAACGTCGGTTTGATTTTGCCAGACATTATTTTGGTAGAAAATTCAATTATGCCATGCTGTCGGAACTTCCGACGACCGGAATACACAAAAAGCGCAAAGACAAGGATAGGCATCCAAGGCCCAAAACTGACGACGAAGCCTCTTCTAGGCCAGTCGCCGGTTCTCCGGTTTTCAGCGAGGCGCCTTCACAACCCCTGACGACCGTTTCTGTAGAACCACAGGCCGCCTCTGACTCCCACATGGAGATGGCTGGGCCTTCGGACGCACAAGTTATTCAGCCTACTGAGACTAACCTTTCAGAGGGATCCGGAGTAGCTGAGCAACCCACAGCTACAGAGGGTGTCTTCATACCTGCTCAGTTAAGCATTAAACCCTCAGCTAAGTCTAAGCCTCCTTTAAAATCAAAGAAACAAATACAGCATTCTCCAGGACAGGCCTCCATGCCAAAGAAACAAATGCTCAAAATGGCTGAAGACCTAATCACTCTGATCAGGGAGTCCCATCCCCCTCATGATAAAAGGCCTAGACAGGATGCAGACTATGACTCATCTGACCAGGTGTCCATCTCTTCTGATTCATCCTCAGACCTAGGATATTCTTTACCCCCTTATGAGGATTCTGATGCTGAGGAATCAATTCCATCAGCCTCACCGCCTGAGGACTACTCCTTTGGGGAATCCCTACATATCATGAGGGAGCATTTCCACTGGGAAGGCCAGGATTACTCAGAATCCAAGAAAAGGCTCAGAAACTTCCTTTTATTACCTCAACACAGACCCCTTGCTCTTCCGCCAGTGTTAGATATTGTGGATAATGTGTATACTGAATCCAGCTTAAATCCTGATTCCTCACCTCCAGCCCCTGTTAAACCTGACAGATACTACAGAGTCCCTGACTCACAAATTTCTGTATAAAAGCCCTGTAGCTGACCCTGAAACTATTTCTCAGGGACTCAAAGGGGTTAAGCCCTCATCAGCCAAGAATCCAGTTCCCTCTGATAGAGATTCCACAGCATTAGACAGATGGGGAAAGAAAGTATATACGTCTGCAACTTTAGCAATGAGAGCCTTAAATTGCCAGTTTCACATGCTAAAATATCAGCAATTTTTACTCTCTCAGTTAAAACAAAAAATGCTTCCAGAATCAGATCCTCCTAATTTAAAAAAATGCAAGATTTATTGCATGCAGCTGAACAAGTGGGAAAGCATACTTTGCAATGTGGGTTTGATTCTCTAGAGGCCTCCTGCAGAGCAGCAGTTACAGGCTCTGTCATTAGAAGACATGCTTGGTTAAAAGAACATACGTTACCAGATCATGTTAAAGCAAAATTATTGGATGCACCTTTGTAGCAGGATGTGTTATTTGGAGTTAAGGCAGAAGAGGTATTAAAGAAAATGGAGGATAAGGAAAAAATCTATGCAAATGGTGAAGGATTTCTTACAGGTTCAGCCTCCTAGATTTAGTAGAAACTGGCCAACTAAGAATTGGTCCTTTCCAATTGCAGACAGACCTCAAAGGGGAAGATACAGATGTCCAAGAGGTAGAGGTCAAACACAAGGTCCTTGCAGGCCTCGACAATGGGTTGCATCAGGCCAGAAAGAAGGGGAAGACAGGCCCCAACCATATAAAAAGCAGCTCCAATGACTTCCCACTACAGCTGCCAAACAAATCTCTCTTGGCAGCCACCTTGGGAGGAAAACTGGCCCTCTTTTACCACAATTGGCAAATGATCACCAAAGACAAATGGGTTTTCAGCATTGTATTTCAAGGTTACAGGTTCCACTTTCACACTCTGCCAAGGTTAAAAGGAATACCAAATCTGCCACCAAATCAATGGGCAGAGGCTCAAAAACAAATTACAGCACTCATGGATATGAGAGCTATTCAAAAGGTACCATCACAGGAGCAAGGACAAGGATTTTACTCAAGACTCTTTCTGGTACCCAGAAAGGACAAAGCCTGGAGCCTCATTCTGGATCTTTCATCTCTAAACACTTACCTGGATGTTCCGAAATTCAAAATGTTGACACTACAGCAGCTTCTCCACATGCTGGGTAAGAAAGCTTGGCTCGTGACTTTGGACCTCAAGGAGGCATACCTGCATGTCCCTATCAGACAAAACTGCAGAAGATACCTCAGATTCATAGCTAGTTCAATGCACTACCAATTCCCTGTACTGCCCTTTGGCTTATCTACTGCGCCCAGGATCTTCACAAAGTGCCTGGCACCAGTAATTGTATTTTGCAGACAGAAAGGAATTCAAATTTATCCGTACCTGGACGACTGCCTGATTCAAGCAGAGAGCAAGGACATTCTTCTAAAGCATCTGGCGTTTGTAAAAAAAAAGTTATTAAGTTGCCTGGGGTACACAGTAAACAAAAATAAATCAAAACTAGTGTCCTCACAAGAGATTATATTCCTGGGTGCCAGCTTGAACACAACGACCCAGATGGCTTATCTCATGCCAGACAAGCAAGGACAACTGACTCAGTACTTTCAATTGATGGCAACAAAGACCCAACTCCCTGCAAGAAAAATTCTGCAGGCCTTGGGTTACATGGCATCCTGCATACTACTAATTCCATATGCCAGACTGCATATGAGGAAACTACAATGGTACCTAAAGAATGTATGGTCTCAACACTGTCAAAGTTTGGAAACAGTTATACCACTAATCCCTTGCCTTCAACAGGAGTTTCAATGGTGGGCTCAAGCTTGTCACCTCAACAAGGGACAGCCTTTTACACAACCCACAGCCAGGCAAACAGTGACAACAGATGCATCGGATTATGCCTGGGGAGCACACATGGCAGGCAAATGTATTCAGGGCACGTGGCCCGCAGAACAAAGGCATCTTCACATCAATCAAAAAGAGATGCTAGCTGTACAAAATGCCCTTACAGCTTTCAAGGACCTGCTGCATCCAGGACAACTACTGCTAAAGACAGACAACACCACAGTTATGTGGTACATAAACAAGCAAGGGGGTACTCACTCCTACCTCCTATGCAGACAAGCCATGACCTTGTGGAACACAGCTATAAACCTTCAAGTTCATCTGCAAGCACAATTCCTGCCAGGAGAGAAAAACACACTGGCAGACAACTTAAGCAGAAACTTCATGGATCCCCACGAATGGGAATTGAATCCACAAATATTCAGAATGATAACACAGAAATGATGGAGCCCGGACATAGATCTGTTTGCATCCCCAATAAACTGCCAACTACAGAAATTCTGCACAAGGAGTTACCATCCACAAGCATGGAAAGTGGATGCCCCCTCATTCAGCTGGGAGAACCTACAAGTATACGCTTTCCCACCACTACCTCTCCTGCCAAAGGTACTCATAAAAGCCAGGCAAGAAGAGCCAAAGATGATCCTGATTGCACCAGACTGGCCACGCCAGCACTGGTACCCAATCTTAAGGAGCTTAGCACAAGAACCACCCTGGATTTTGCCTCAAATCCCACATCTGCTGACTCAGCAGAACAATCAAATACGACACAGCCAGCTAAAGACCTTAAACCTAGCTGCATGGAGGATTCCTTAGTCAAGCAAGCAATGCCTCTCTCCAAAGCTGTTATGGATGTCATTCTGGAGGCCAGAAGGCCTAATACCAGGAAAGCCTATTTGGATAAATGGAAGAGATTCTGTGCCTGGAACCAAGCTCACAGCCTTGACCCTCTTGTCCCAAACATTCCTCAGATGCTACAATACTTAACTGAGATGCTGGACAAAGGCCTCTCCTTCTCATCCATCAAGATCCACGCCTCTGCCATCTCTGCTCATTACAACACGGATCCACCAATTTTCTCTAATCCTCTGTTAAAACAGTACCTCAGAGGGGCTAAAAACATAAGACTGCCCCGTAGAGCACCTACTCCAACTTGGGACCTCAACTTTGTTTTGGAAAAATTTTGAGCCAGCTAACACAGCAGAATTAAAATATATCTCTTGGAAAACTGCTCTGCTCCTGGCAATAACATCAGCATGAAGAGTTTCAGAATTACAGGCACTAATGGCAATGGAATCTTTCCTCATTTTCCACCAGGATAGGGTGTCTTTAAGAACTAACCCTACGTTTATGCCAAAGGTGGTATCCAGTGTGGCTCTAAACCAAACTATTCACCTGCCAACTTTTTTATCCTAAACCACAGAATAAAGGGGAGAGACTACTGCATTATTTGGACATTCATAGGCAGTTACGCTTTTACTTGGACAAAACCAAAGCTTTCAGAAAATCTGAGCAATTATTGGTAGCATATGCTGCAGGAGCACAGGGGCAAGCCATTTCAAAACAGACTATTTCAAAATGGATAGGACATTGTATACCTTTCTGCTACACATACCATGGAAAACCTGTACCTAGCAGCATTAGATCTCACTCCACCAGGGCAACAGCCACTTCAACTGCCTACCTCAGGGGAGTACCTACCAAGGATGTTTTGGAAGCAGCAACTTGGAGTTCTGCGCATACCTTCACCAAGCATTACCATCTGCCTCTATACTCTAAATCCAGAGCTGGCTTCGCCACTGCAGTGCTGCAGGGCCTTATAGCCACCCCTAATGCCTTATAGAACCAGCCACCCTACCTCAGCTTTGGGATTCTACCCAAGTGTAATGACTGCAGCAGTGTAACACGATGAACATAGTACAGTTGTGTACCTACCATAAATGTAGATGTTCAAGTGTATACACTGCTGCAGTCCAGGTTACCCTTCCTCCTTCCCCTCTTACTGGCTGGTACGTACCTATGTCTTCTACCCTTTACTACCTATGGGGAGTATTTGCTGGTAGCTGTAAGTTGTTGTCTGCTTTTCTTATGTATGTTTTATTAGCAATTGGAATTGCCTACCTATTTAAAGGCACCTGACATCTGGGGCAAAAAAAACTGAAGAAAATAGTGTCGGCTGCACGTTTTGACGTCAGGGAGGAGGCGACAGCAACCGACGCCGGACCAAGACTTTGGAACTCAGGCCAACTGGGGAACCGCCTGACGGCAGGATAACCCAAGTGTAATGACTGCAGCAGTGTATACACTCGAACATCTACATTTATGGTATGTGCAAAACTGTACTTTCTAAAACTTGATTACATTGTTTCTTTGATGGCTGCACTAATAGCTTCAGTTTGATGATTGTATGTATGTTCATGCTGCTGTATACTATGTATATATTCTAATAACTAGCTTTTCTTAGCAGACAAGATCTGAAGTAATGGGGGAAGATGCATTGTGGGTAGGGGTGGGCCCAATAGCTTTGTTGGTTGCCATGAGTTTTTGCAGCAGCCAACTTGGATCCAGACCCATCAGTGAGGAAAAAGTGAAAATCAATAACACAGATGGTGAGTATATAACTTTTTTTTTTCCTATGATTATAAGCAAACAAGATCTAAGATGATTGTGAGAGAGGCATTATGGGTAAGGGAGGGTGTTCGAAAGCTTTCTGGTTGCCTTGAGCTATTGCAAGGGTCGAACGGAATCTGAGGGCTCAGACAAGAACCCACATGTGAGGAAAGAAATGAAAATGGGCAACACAGATGGAACATTATGGCGAGTACATAACTATTTTTTTTTTATTGAAAGTCCTCAAATAAAAATACAAACACACCCCCAATACCCCCTAAAACTTATTAACTTAATAATAACACACAAAACGTATGTACATCTTCAAATATTGAAGTTTTACCTTCGTAATAGGAGCAGATATTTCAAACTTGATAGCCACAGACTTGAGGTAACCTAAAAGAAAGGTTATTCATGCTGAGATGCATGGTACAGCTTGTGTTTCTATTAAGTGCTGCATGGCTTTTGCCTCATCTTTATAGCTCTCTCAGCTAGGAAAACACTTGGATGGTTTCAGAAAACATTTTTCCAAGCCATTTTTCTTTATTAAATTGTCTGCTTGAGACATAAGAACAATACACAAAACTGCCAATCATACCTTTGTTTACAAGAAAAAAAGCCTTATAATATTCATTATTCCTTTTCGTTTACTTGCTTTGTCTTAAAACCTGTTAATAAATTAAACTAATGGCCTTAACCCAGTCATAAGTAAAAGCAAGCGGCGAAAACAGACTTTATTTTCTTTAGCACCTCGGCAAAAGCCTTCAAAGAGTACTAAAAAACATTGCCCATCAAGCTAATAAAATACACCCATCAATAGTATAGCAACCAATAAAAACAAATCCAATTAAATACGTACTTTCCAATTACATTCCAAATTAAGACCTGAGGACAAAGAGTATTACATTTTAAAATAAAAATAGCCTCCTTATACATAAGTTTTCTTTTATATGCAGTTTCTGAACAAAATCTCATAGGCAATTTTTTTCTAAAATTGTTGCCTCTAACCCACTAGAATCAGAATTGTGAAACTGTGCAAAGTGAAATGTGGTAGGACTTTCATTTCTGACCTGTTTAATATTTCTAATATGCTCCTGTAGCCTGATTTAAATTTTTTCCTTTTGCTCTTATCAATATAGATCAGACCACAAGGGCATTTGAGAGCATAAATAATACCTTCAGTCTCACAATTATAGAAGTCAGAACTGTTAAAAGGAATTCCATTCACACAATGAAAAGTTCAGACAACATATTAACAGACGCAACAGCGTCCACATGGGTGGGTACCGTAAAAGATTAGGAGAAGCAGAAAAGGTTGGAGGGGATAGGCAAAATAATTATGAACTAAGATATCTCTCAGATTTCTTCCCCTTCTATAAGAAATACTAGGAAAAAGAGGCAAGCACACTAGCCATATCTCTAAATTTAAGCAAAAAATTCCAATAATACTTAACCAAAGTAACTACCTCAGAACTAAAAACACTATAAGTAGTCACAAAATAAATATTTCTTTTAGTTGTTGTTCTGTCACCTTCATAATAATCTAACATAGCATGGCTATAGTCACCAAACGTACTCCTAACCACCCCCAAAGTGTAGATCTATCCATAATCTTACATACAGCAGAATTTACTCATTCATGATCATAACCCATAGAACAAAATATAGAAATCATCCTATCAATTTCAACAAAAAAAATCACTATCAATATTACATAACCTCATAAGACGCACACATTCACTATAAGGGAGAGGAGATAAAACATGGGGGGATGGCAACTACGTCCATCCAAATACTGTCCCCCATCTGTAAACTTTCTATGTATAATAGTAGATAATTTATTACAAGAATTAACAGATAAAAAAATGTATTTGTCTAACTACCTGTAGACCATCAAATGAAAAAACAAAGTGATTATTATGTAATTGACCATAAAACACTTGAACCTTATCATAACCACCTTTACAAATGAAAATTAAATCATCTATAAAATGAAAATATTTAACCATAGATTCATTAAAAAAATCACATTGATAAATATATTCAAATTCAAACAAATTAGCATACATGGGGGCAAAGGTTGCAGTCATGGCCGTTTCCACCAACATGATATAAACAGTTATTAAACATAAAAAATATTAGTTGAGATATAACAGTTCCAATATATAACTCGATAAAGGCATATCACCTACAAAATATGCAGGAATGAAGAAAAAAGCACACCAGTTGTTCTTTTGTCATGCTCTTTTAACCAGATTTTTTTGCATTGCAGAGCCTGCATTTTTTTAAACTGAACAAGAAGAAAGAGAGACGGGAAAAAGAAAAAAAACAAGAACACCTACTTACATTAGCATCCCCATTAGACATAAAAATAGTTAAGAAAAATACTTTTTAACATGGAAAGAAAACTCATGCAGCATTCAGATACAGTGCAATGAAAAAGTATTTGCCCCCTTCCTGATTTCTTATTTTTTGCATGTTTGTCATACTTAAATGTTTTAGATCATCAAACAAATTTAAATATTAGACAAATATTAGACAAAGATAACCCAAGTAAACACAAAATGCAGTTTTTAAGTGATGATTTTATTTATTAAGGAAAAACACTATCCAAACCTCCATTGTCCTGTGTGAAAAAGTAATTTCCCCCTTGATAAATCATGAAGTAACTTTGGTTAATCACATTTTTAAGAAAGCTGAGTTCAATTTCACTAGCCACACCCAAGCGTGATTACTGCCAGACCTGTTGAATCAAGAGATCACTTAAATAGAACCTGTCAGACAAAGTGAAGTAGGCCAAAGGATCCAAAAAAGGAAGACATCATGCCGTGATCTAAAGAAATTCTGGAACAGATGAGAAAGTAATTGACATCTATCAGTCTGGAAAAGGTTACAAAGCCATTTCTAAAGCTTTGGGACTGCAGTGAACCACTGTGAGAGCCATTATCCACAAATGGAGAAAACATGGAACAGTGGTGAACCTTCTCAGTAGTGGCCAGCCTACAAAAATTACCCCATCAGCACAGCGACGACTCATCCAAGAGGTCACAAAAGAACCTAGAGCAACATCTAATGAACTGCAGGCCTCACTTGCCTCAGTTAAGGTCAGTGTTCATGACTCAACCATAAGAAAGAGACTGGGCAAAAATGGCATGCATGGCAGAGTTCCAAGGCGAAAACCACTGCTGACCAAAAGGAACATAAAGGCTCGCCTCACTTTTAGCAAAAAACATCTTGATGATCCCAAGACTTTTGGGAAAATATTCTGTGGACTGACAAAACAAATGTTTAACTTTTTTGGAGGTGTGCCTCCTGTTACATCTGGCATAAAAGTAACACAATATTTCAGAAAAAGATCATCATGCCAACAGTCAAACATGGTGGTGGTAGTGTGATGGTCTGGGGCCGCTTTGCTGCTTCTGGACCTGGACGACTTGCTGTGATTGATGGAACTATGAATTCTGCTCTCTACCAAAAAATCCTGAAGGAGAATGTCCAGCCATCAGTTTGTGACCTCAAGCTGAAGCGCACTTGGGTTCTGCAAGAGGACAATGATCCAGAACACACCCACAAGTCCACATCTGAATGTCTTAAGAAAACAAAATGAAGGTTCTGGAGTGGCCTAGTCAAAGTCCGGACTTGAATCCAATTGAATTGCTGTGGCATGACCTTAAAAAGGTGGAATCATGCTCAGAAACCCTCCAATATGACTAAATGAAAACAATTCTGCAAAGAAGAGTGGGACAAAATTCCTCAACACCAATGTGAAAGACTCATTGCCAGTTATCGCAAACGCTTGATTGCAGTTGTTGCTGCTAAAGGTGGCACAACCAGTTATTAGGTTTAGGGGCAACTATTTTTTCACATAGGGCCATGTAGGTTTGAATAGCTTTTTTCCCCTTAATAAATAAAATCATCACTTAAAAACTGCATTTTGTGTTTACTTGGGTTATCTTTGTCTAATATTTACATTTGTTTAATGATCTGAAACATTTAAATGTGACAAACATGCAAAAAATAAGAAATCAGGAAGGGGCAATTATTTTTTCATTGCACTGTAATACTATTAAGAAAAAAAAACTTTATTTTACTTACAATTAATTTTCCCCCTCCTCTTCCCCTTTCCTTAGTATTTTTCCTAAACATTAATGACATGAAGTGGGGCATATGCTTTAGAGTCCACTACAAGTTAAAGTCCAATATTTCCAGATTTTCTTGGTCTATTCCTGTTCATGTCCATCTCCCAAATCTTGTCTCTGCTTCATTCCCAGCGTACTGTAAATTCTTCTAGTAGAGTCTTTTTTTTTTTGCTTCTCTCAATCATTTTCCATTGAAACACTCCCATAGTCTCTCTCTCTCTCTGGTCTTTCAGAAGAAAAAGAAGCAGAATCTGCTCCTGTTTCACAACGCACTTTTTGTTGGCAAACTTATGTATTTCTTCCTTAGCATGTACTTCATCAAAAAATGATTTTTCCCTCCAGGGAAAATATTGTGATTGTAGCTGGTTTACAGCAGTTTGAATCTCAAGCTTGCTTCTTGTCATTCCATGATGAATGGAATAAATTTACTCCTCTTCTGCCTGGTGTACAATGAGAAGTCCTTCTCCACAAGCACTGTGTTGTCTACCTCTTTTAGTACTTTGTTCTTCTGCCATAGTTTTGTCAGAATCAACTCCTCCTGCTGGTAAGATTGCATCTTTTACTGTTAAAGGTCTAGGTTGTTTTCTCATAGCTAGGTATGAAGCATACACAGCGTGCCCTTTCAATTAACAGTTCCTGTTGTGGAGTACCAGTCCACTTGTTTATTTGTGATTTCATAAAGTTAATACAGTCTGTTCCTTTCCAGCTTCTGTGGTACAACAGCAAATCTCAAGTTTTCCTTACGTTCACTGTCTTCTAATTCTATTATTTTTTAAAACATTTCTTCTTGTGCAGTCTCATATTCAGCCAGCCTTTTCTTCATTTCACACTTTGAGTTTTGCAGTTTTATCGTCTTACCTGAATATCTGTTTAAAGCTTCTTCCATTTTTTCCAGCCTTTTATTGTTTGATTCGATGTACTCCATCAGTGTTTCATTTATTTTAGTCAGGTCTGTGCGCAGTTACCTTATACTTCCCTCTAGGTTACTGTAAGTCATGCCTGGAGTTTGTACTGCTTTTTGCTGAAAAGCTGCAGTACTTTTCCCAGTCAGTGTTTTTTGTCACCTTTTGTAGCTGATTTTCCTTCAGGTCCTCTGTATGTCTTTTTTCCTGGCATTCAGGTAGTGTACTTACTAGCCAGTTATTGAAATTTACCCAGACATCTAGATCCACTGGCTTTCTCTGCTAATTTTCTGTTTTCACAATGAGAGAGATAGAATCAAGCTGTTACTCAAATGTGTAGCCATCTTGGAAGAATGCAGCCCTAACTTGGAAGCTCACTGTTAATGTATAGGTATTTGTTTTTTGTTTTTTTTTTTTTGTAAGGGAAAAGGACTTCCATAAATAATTTCCAACTTGGTTATCTCGGGCTGCAGTGAGATAAGAGGAAGTTGAAAGATCATTGGGGCTGCTTTCAGCTGCTGAATATGGACATTGTGCACATGAACAGTAGATGCTGTTAAGCATAAAGTTCTAATGGGGAGCTATTAAATACTAATATGCAGGGAAGGCTGTAACTAAAAGCAAAAAGCTATATTTTGGCTGTTAAAGGGCAGTATTCTTACTTTATCAACCCTTTGGGCTGCATTGGACAATTATACATGACAAGAAAGTGGCACAAATATGGATGTGCATCTACTTTATCAGACTGTGCCATCGTTCAGGTTTCTAAATATGACTATACAGTCTATTCTGCATTTGCATTTGTCAGTTCTTTCCTGAGATACAATCTAAATCAAGAGGGATTGGAACAACTAGTACATTGACACTTAAAGCTAGTGTGTGCAAGACATTGTGACCTTGTAGCTTGTCCATACTGTCCAACAAGTCTCAGAATTTTTTCAGTGACACGCCTGTAGGGCACGTGCTGAGGATAGCACAGTGGACGTGCCTTGCCAAGTTTCCAGAGTTGTTCAGAAGTGTGGATCAGGAAATGTGTAGAGTATGCTGGCACAGACTCCAGTTATAACAGAGGCTGTACAGTTGATACAGCAGCAGTTCAAGGTGCTTTGCGCAAAGACATTTTGTGCCATTTTTATAAAAAGAGGATGCTGCCAGATTGAAACCATTGTATACCACCTACAGCTCCAAGAAGAGCATGTACATTCACCACTCTCCATTGTGTGGTTCTGTCAAAATTCTGCAGGTTCTCAGATAAATTGCCAGCTAGATGCTTTATTCATTGTCTACTGCTGTGTCATGGCCACCTGACCTCACAGTAGATGGATGGGCTTGTCTATTTTGGCTTCCACCTCCTGCCACAGACTGGACACCATCTACTGACATGCCTCTTTTTGCTTCTTTTGCCATATATTTGGTGGTTATGGGAAAGCCATACACAGAAACAGGATATATCTGTGTAGCAGCTCACATGAAAAGAGATATACACACAGATACACACTTGAGCAACCATGTACACCTACACATACTCTTACAGGTGTACGCATGCATCTGTACCACATTGCATCATCATGCAAGGCATAGTATTGCAAATTCCTTTATCAGCCTTCTCTCCTTGACTGAGTACAAGCATATCCATGTTAGAGATGTGAGTGGAAGTACATGTATGCAAACACACTTATGGTGATCACTGACACTCATGCAAACCTTGCGTGTATATAGCTGTCAGAGTGCATGGAGAACACGAAACAAAAGCATTTAGCATAGCATTTATCTACACAAGCAGTGACATGTTGCTCACATATTATAGATAATGTTACAGAGATGTAACATGTCAACATGTCCTGCACAAAGTGTACATTCAGAAAATGTGCATTGCAAGGGGTGACTATATTTCCAATACTTTTAATAGCATCACGCACACACATGGCACATACATATATGGGACATTTAATAGCAAAGAGTATGCTGAAGACACACATACATGTTAATGTAGTGAGATCTGTATCATCACTATTTATCTGTTACATATTTGGTATAGCTGTAGCCTCCCACTTTTGTCTGATAAATTGAGTAGTATGAGAACATTGCACACTGGCATGATGAAAAATATGTGATGGGTGTGCAACTGATAGAAATGGTATGAACCACAGTGGTGTATATACCTAACAGAACACTTCCTGCAAGAAACGCATCAACGATAAATAGTAATTTTTAGTATTTTAAGAAGTTCCTGAAATTTTAATATTGTGTTGATTTAAGTAACATGATTAACTAAGGGCAAAGACAGTAAAATGTCCATCACAGAGGGTAACATGAATGAGGCAAGGACTGTATTTTTTATATCAGACAGTAAGTCAATCAAGTTTAACTAATATGCATAACTGTAAGCACAGTATAAATACTATTAAGAAAATACAGTGACTAAATTAAAGAATAGAAATATAGGAAATAAATTAAAATAAAATGAGATAAAAGCAAGAGTTTAGTTAGCAACAGCATTGCCTGTGATACAGAAGTAAAGAAAACTAAAACAATATGTTAATACCAATGAGGTACAAGATTCCTGATGTAAGCACTGTCATGAACGAGAGACATTATATAGCACATACTTTAAAATTAAGCTAATGTCAAAACATCCAGGAATGGTATAGAAGAGATGCTGAGAGGCATGACAACATATCAAGATGAGACCATCTATCTAAATGCTAAGCTGTATCTGCATATTTCACAAAAGTGTAAAACATTCAAGTTTAGAAGAACAGGCAACCAGAACCAGTTCTATACAAAATAAGACTTAATTAAACAAAGTGCATCCATCTCACCAGGATAATCTAGTTTAGCAACCTGACAGATATGAAAAACTTGGTGTTTAGGTCTAACAGCATAACTGGAAAACAGTTGGTGTTTAGGTCTGAAGGCATAACTGGAACACAAAGCCCAATGTTAAGACACAGTAAAAACTTCTTAAAAGTAGTTCGGGTACATCATTTATAGAAGGAAAATCAAGCAATAAACAAAGCCAATAAAAACATTTCATTTTGCAAGTTACAGTGTCATAGTAACGGGTTTTTTGAGTTCAAATCAATGTAAAACCTCATTATAAAGCCAAAATTGTATGGTCAACCAGATGGGCAGTTAAGTAGACACTGACAGCAACATTCATTAATGTCAGAATCAAAAATAATATATATTAAACAAATAATCATTTTCTAAGTCCATCCAGTCATATAACTAAAATAAACATCAAACTATTATATAGATATGCAATATCATGCCATTAATTAAAGATTTCACTAGGTTTAGTTCTATGGAACAGGGTCCCGATCTACATAAGATAGAGCCCCTCACTATCACTCTTCAAGAGGAACCTTGATGAGTGGATGGGTAACAGAAAGTTCACACCGGGGATCACACCAACAGCACTACTAGATAGGGGCCAAGGGTACTAGCTGCTAGTACAAGGGTCTAGGGAACTACTAAAGGGGCGGTGAATACTGCACAATGTGGCTGGGCTAATATATGCCTTTGGGCGGATAGCCCAGTACCAACCTATAATGCCAGCTGCAAAAGACAGTTGATATTCCAGACATCGCTAAAATGAAAAGCTGACAAGGTGATCCTCCAGCATTATAAAGCCAAGCAAAATCATTTAGATTTAAAAGGTTAAAAAAAAGTAGGAAGTAGATATAAACAACAGACATTCAAGCTGAGTGCAGAAGTGTGTGTGGGGGAGGGGGGGGGCTCGCAGTATTGACCCCTATCTCTGCAGTGTTTGGTATCCTCATGGAACTGTAAATGGGATATCATATGTGGAAGGAGGGGGATCATCACCATAGCTGAATTAAGTCGGTCATTGCTGTTAATTAGTCCCCCTCCCCAAATGATCAAAGTACTTACTATAACAAAAGAGGTGCTGATAAGGAATCTTAACACCTATGGCAGCCTCAGCAGCAGTATAATGCTTTTTTTAATGAAAGTGCTAATTGCTGGTCTTAAGGGTTTCTACAGGGTGTGACAGATACCAGCAGTATTTTATTAAGCAATGCATAACCTTTAGCTTGCAGTCAGCATTTCAGGAATGCACAAAGTTGTACTAATTTTTTTCTTAATAGTTTAACCCTGTCCATGAAGATTATTGTACACTATAGTGTACATAGAATATGCATGCAAAGACCCTTGCTTCTGTGCACTACACACCTGCCACCCCCGAGAATGTACATAGCTGAGGTGAGTGTCAACATCCCTGATTCTGTTGTTGTATTTAGCTTTCATATAGTATTGTGACTGGCTGCAAATTTACTCTTGCTTGACTATTCTGGCTTCCCTGTTGCAGCTGGATATGCTCAGCTGATCAGCTGTCATAGGCAGAGGGGAGGGAGGGGAGTCTGAACTTTTGAAAGCTGTGTTACTTTGGTAGATAACTCAAAATGCCTCTGAGGCAGTGATAAATTCACACATCACCAGTTACAGGTAAGTAAGACTTATGCAACTGTACTGTATGCTTTACATAAATCATTATTAGACATGATATGCTTTCATGAAGTGATATTGCTAATAGTAAGAGAGTGGAATATGATCGTTCACGAAACATAAGCCTGTGGGGGTTAAGTTAAGGTTTCAGAGATGTAAAGGAACTGTAGAAAAAAAACTCAGATATGTGACTGGCTGATATGACAACCCTGGAAATAGAGTCAATATCACCAGAGTTTATTTTCTATTCATCAAGGTATCAGCATTGGTCTGTGCTTGAATAAGGCCTTCACTTCAAAGAGAGCAGCTAGCTAATAGTGGGAGTGAAAATGAGCCCTATCTTGTTTTTGGATCATGCATACTTTGTTGTGTTTAAGATTAGGAAGTAGTAGAGGTAGAGGGGTCATCAGATTTCCAGTATAATATTTTAAAAAATGGTGCTTTTTGCTGAGTTGGGTGCAAACACATATAGAACAAAAGTTGCAAAAATTCAGTGACAAACTTACAAAATAAGAAAAGCAGGGAGTGGGATAAAAGGGGCATTGCCCTAGGGCAATTAGGAGAACTACAAAAACGACTGGACAGCATAATCGTATATCAAAATGTAAGGTTGCAAACCTTATCTCAAGAGATGCAGCAACAAGAAAACAATAGAATGCTAGTGAAACAGGCAGTGTTTAAGGGATTTTTTATGCTAACTTCCCTAGAAGTATTAGAACACTATCTGGTAAACTGAAATATCAGAAAGTTTAAAGAGTAATCTGTTAAAACAGGGGCACAGTGGAGAAATATTTACAACTCTCATAGCAATCTCAGGACTGTTTCGAGAATACCTCTAATCTGTATCACACAGAAGCCAAACCACAGAATGTAGTAAAGGTACCACAGTATTTAGACAATCTAGAAATGAAATTAATTCCAACAGGGGCTAGAAATGAATTAACTCTAGAAATAACATTAGAAGAAATAAAGTTAATAATTGACAGGACTCTAGTAAATCCCCAGCTCCAGATGGAATACCATTTGAAAGGTGTGTGTGTGTGTGTGTGTGTGTGTGTGTGTGTGTGTGTGTGTGTGTGTGTGTGTGTGTGTGTGTGTGTGTGTGTCTGTCTGTCTGTCTGTCTGTCTGTCTGTGTGGATGCTGAGAAAACATTTGACTGAGTTGAATGGAGTTGCCCATTTGAAATGAAGTTGAGGTTATACCCCATTAATGGAATTCATTGTTACAGGAACTTTGCAAGAATTCTAGTTCACATGTTAAGGCTAGTGTGACATCATCAGATGAATTAACACTAACAAGAGGGACTAGGCAGGGTTGTCCTCTGTCATTCTTGCTGTTTGAGGTATATATTGAAACACTTGCTCAAGCATAATACATAATGACATAATAACAATGATGAATCTCTGTAGAAATCTAGATCGACTGTAAACCTATAAAACCCATTTCTCCTACCCCACCTTCAAGGTTGCTTCAGACACCCAAGAAGCACTTTAGACTTCCTTCCACTTCCTCCTCTAGGTCATCCAGGAGCTTGTCGGAAGCATACTTAGATAGGATGATGCAAAAGTTTTCTCAGCGCAGATGCAGATGGGGTCTTAATCAGCTCCATCCACTGCTGGATCCGTGAGTATGCCTACAACTTCTGCAGCCATATTTTCTCCTTCTCCGATTCACCCTGTGGTTTTGCAGTCCCAGGATCCGAGATCCCCATAGA
This sequence comes from Protopterus annectens, assembly GCF_019279795.1. Lineage (NCBI taxonomy): Eukaryota > Metazoa > Chordata > Ceratodontiformes > Protopteridae > Protopterus > Protopterus annectens. Next base: position 598,148,990 of record NC_056741.1, on the reverse strand, counting down.
GTTCAGTGTTGGATTTGAGAAAAGCTTCTTCCTGCACTTTGATTTCCTTGACCAGTTCTGATTCGATGCCTTTGGATCAGAACGGTTCTTGGAGCCAAAGTGGTGGCATGGGGTCTGAGGGAATGGGCTTGGCTCTGCTTTTATCGGAGCCATCTCTTTCTCTCAGAGCTCTGGCCCTTTAATGTTTGGATCCAGTTCTGCCCCCGAGGCCCGGATCCGGGGAGGCTTTGGGTCTGCCTTCCTCTGGAGTTTTGGCTCAGAGGAGGCAGATTGAGGTTTCTCCAGGTCCATCTGCCTTTGAGGTGGTGGAAAGGGATTTTTCTCTCCACAGAGAACCACTCCCTCATGTTTTTAGATCCAACTTCCTTCCCTCCATCGGGTCCTAGCTCTGAGTCACACAGACCTATTCCACACCATTTAAGACATCTTCTATTAATGCCTCCTTTGATATCACTTACCTCTTTGGGCAATCAGTTAAAATGGTGCTGATCCGCATTAAGCAAGAGGGAAAGACTCTTGTCTGCTATAGGAATCAAGTTTTCTACACCTCAACAAACCTTTTCTATTAGGAATCAAAGAGGTGGTAAGAAGATGTGGTTCTGCAAATCTCGAGTCCTTTGTAAGATCCACACTGTGACAATTCCTCCAGAGGCAGAAGTGGAAATTTCAGTGGCAGACATTGCCCTAGAGGCAAAGGAGATCCACAAAATCAGGGCTTTTGGGATTCTTTCTCAGACGGGCCTTTTCAGCATTCCTGAGATACTGTCCGACTCTCCAACTCTGGAGGTAGTCGGGTGTCAACTGTCCTTATACCCAGACGCCTGGGCAAATATAACACAAGATACTTGGGTGCTAAGCATAATATCCAGAGGTTATTACATACCAATTTTCCTTCTTCCCCCTCCTAAAAGGAAGAAACTTCCTGATGTTCCACCCAGTCAGAGGAAGGCAGTAGCAAAGAAATTCTGAAGCTGCTAGACAAGAGAGTCATCCATCAGGTCTCTCCAGACCAGATAAGATATAGAACTTATTCACACTTCTTTTTAGTGCCAAAGAAAACCGGACCTGAGACCTGTTCTGCATCTGAGCAATTTAAATCAGTTTGTAAAGAAAGGAAAGTTCTGAATGGTCACGATTCAGTCCATTCTGCCTTGCCTTTGCAAGGATGAGTGGATGTGCTCTATAGATCTGCAGAATGACTGCTATCACATCAAAGTAGATTTATGATCTAGAAGACATCTTTGCTTTTGGCTGAGAGTCAGTCACTACCAATTTAGAGCCCTGCCCTTAGGACTCGCCACAGCCCCCCCGGGTGTTTACCAAGTGCAGGGCAGTGGTGGCAGCTCACTTGAGACTGAAGAGATTACAGGTGTTTCCATATCTAGAGAACTGGCTCCTTACCACTCCCTCCAAGCATATACTTTTACATGCCAGGGACTATTTGCTCCAAATTTGCAACTCTTTGGCATAAGTGTAAATCATGCTAAGTCAAATATAAATCCAGTACAGAGCCTGGAGTTCATCAGTGCTCATCTAGACACTACAAAACAAATAGTATCCTTACTTCAGCATCGTATCTTTACAGCAAGGACTAAAGTTCATTTTCTCCTTACTCATTCAACTTCTCTGACAGGGTCAGTACTGCAAGCACTAGGTTTTGTGGCAGTGGCCATTGTATTACTTCATTTGGCGCGCTTTTTTATGCGGGTTCTACAGTGGACACTACTGTGCAGTGGTCCATTCTCTACCAGCCTCTATTCTATCTAGTCAAGCTTACCCCAATTTTACAGAAGACATCAGTTGATGGGTGCAATCCAGTGATCTATATCTAGGCAGACCCTTTGTCCTTCCAGCCCGTATGACCACAGCGACCACGGACGCTTCTCAGTTGGGTTGGGAGGGTATTTCTTGGGAAGAACTGTCCAAGGCATGTGATCCCCCAAGAGACCAAGTTTGCATATCATCCTCCTGGAGATGAGTGCAGTCTTGTTAGAGTTGCAGACCTTTCAAGATGCTCCTCCCTTCGGAACTATTGCAGTTCAGACCGACAACATGTCTGTAGTCTGGTACATCAGTAAACAAAGAGGAACCTGATCTTACCCCCTTTGCAGAGAGGCCATGAGAGTATGGGAAAGGGCAATATCTTCAGGCTGTTTTCTAGTTCCAGTGCACATTCCAGGGAAGACTAATGTGTTAATGGACAAGCTCAGCAGATCTAGTCTAATGCCCCACAAGTGGTCTCTTAATCAGTCTGTGGCAGAGATGATCTTCCAGCATTGGTGCTGACCTTGCTGAGACCTATTTGCCTACTCTCCTCAGCAAGAGCAGCAAGTACTTCACTCTGATTCCCCCCTCCGGGAGAGTCACAGAGATGCTCTGATTCACTCTTGGCCCTTGGGTCTCCTTTATGTTTAACCCCCTCTTCCCCTAATTCCCAAATTCTTACAGAAAGCAAACATGCTGAAGTGCTCAGTGACCCCCATTGCTCCTTTTTGGCCTTGGCGGGTATGGTTCCCCTTCCAGCAGTCTCATCTTCATTATCCTCCATGGATACTGGAGCCCACTCTGGATCTCCTGTCACACCCATCAGGGCTCCAACATCCCAACATTCAAGCCCTAAGACTAACTACATGGTTTCTCCACTTCCAGTAATAGACAGCCCAGGCTGTACTTCTCCTGTACACAGTATTATTTTGGCTTCTCAAAAAGAATCAACCAAAAAGGTTTACAGAAGCAAATGGAAAAGATTCTCTCTTTGGGCTTTGAATACAGACATCAACCCTTTTTCTGCCCCAGTTGCTATGATTCTAGAATTCTTGAGAATGCTGTTTGAGGAAGGAGCTAATTTTTCTACTATTAAACTTCGACTAGCAGCTGTCTCCAATTTTCATACCTGCGACAAACATGTTTCTCTGACTTCTTCTAAATTATGCAAAGCCTTCACGAAAGGAATTTTTTTAAGACCTCCAGTTAAAGATCCATCTCCACCTTGGGACCTTAACAGTTGTGCTACAAGGATGAATTCAAAAGCCCTTTGGACCTTCAGCTAAATCTGATCTAAAGTTTATATCATGGAAAACAGTTTTCTTGCTAGCTAACACTTCAGAGAATATCTGAAATCCAGGCTTTTTCTCCCAAATCTTCATGCATAATTTTTCATAAGGACAGAATCTCCTTATGGACTAACCCTTCTTTTTTTTGCCTAAAATGGCTTCAGAGAATAACATTAACCAATCCATTCATTTACCAGTCTTCTTTCCAGATTTTACCAGTGAAGGAGAATACATGTTCCACCTCCTAAATGTGCACAGACAATTACGTTTTTATGTTCAAAGGACAAAACAGTTCCGAAAATTAGATCAACTTTTGTTTTCTTTTCCTCAAGAAGACTGGGTTATCCAGTGTCTAAACTCACTCTGTCTGAATGGATAACAGATTGTATCTCTTGGATTTATTCACAGAAATGCATGACATTACCTAAACCTCCCAAGGCTCATTTAACTAGATCCATGGCCACTTCATCTGCTTTTTTTGGTGTAAAACTTCTGTTGACATTTGTGCTGCAACTGCATGGTCCAGTACTCATACTTTTGTTTCTCATTACAAATTGGATATTATTTCTAGAAATAGAGCTGCCTGTGGTTCAGCAGTGTTACAGAATATCCTTCCATGAGAGCCACCCAAGAGCAACGTAGCTGTGGACTCTGTCCCATACGTTGAGGAAGAATGAAAAGGACAACATCAGATTTAAAAGTTACGTTCTTACTATAACTGTCTGTGTTGTCCATTTCCATTCTTCCACAACTTCCCTCCCATCTATCCCTCATTCAATGCTTCTGGATTGAACTGTTGGACTGTATTGGAACCTGCAGTTCCAGATTTGAGCCCTGTCTTTCTTTCTTCATCTGCTATCTTTGGTGATACTATGGGGATTGGGCAGCAAACTCGATTTGGGGCTTTGGTGATACAGTAGAACATTATGGGTGCAGGGAGGAGCTCGAGAGCTGGATCTTAAGTTTGAAATAAATGGTCACGTCAGATCCAAGGATTGGATCCAAACCCATACATTGAGGAAGAATGAAAATGGACAACAAAGGTACCTAGTTATGGTAAGAACATAACTTTTAATTTTAATTGCAAATTATTTTTTGAATTTATAATGTGAGCTACTCTCACTCAAATTTCTGTATACTTGGACATTTTTAGTGGTGTAACTTACTTTGTTAGTATCCAGTGTTGTCTTTTTCATCCAATTCAACAATTGTGTTATCTGATCCAACTGCTGCACTTTTTTCAAAAGCCTGGAGCTAGAGCTCTGACTCCGCCCCTACCAATAATTCACTCAATTGCCCAGAATACCTCAGATCTCTTTTGCTGCTTGAGTCTTCAGGACTTGTGATTTGAGGGCTTTGATTTTTTCCAGTCACAATAAGCGAAATTTACAGCTTTTGGTGTAAAATTTTCAACCGTCTCTGTACATTTCAGAACTTAGTACTAGTTTGCTCTTTGGAGTCGATAGTTTGTAGTATTGTTTATTGCTACTGATAGGGATGCTATAGTGGCTGTTGGTTTGCTGTACTGTTACTGCTGTTTGTCTTCCACCAGTGTGTTGCACAAGGCCACTGGGTTAACCAGACATAAGATTCCGCCACAGGGTCTACATTCGTTATGCGTCTACTGCCTGGAAGTCTCGCAACGCTTCTTTTGGGGCTGGGGCACTTCAGAGGTGTCAAGGTAAGCTTGTGCTGAAGGGCCTTCTTCCTGCCTAAGAGGCCAATTCAGCCATTCCTGCCCCAGAGATGTCTTCTTCTTTGGCAAAGACGATGGACAAAGTCAGAGTTGAGAAGAAGGAAAAGGAGAGACAGAGACCGTCCATAGGATCAGGCGGAGAAAGGGAAAAAGAACAAGAAAATAAATCAGAAAAGATTGCTGGAGCTGTCAGAGCCTTTCAGCTCAGCAACAAAGGCAATGAGGTGCTTGGATCAGGAGCTACGTCAGATCTGGTCACTGACTCCCTCCACCATGTTTCTTACCAGAATCAATGAATCCACAGCTTCATTCCTACACAAGAAGCGCCCTTCTTTATTAACTCTATCAGATGTCGACAGGATGATGTGGAAGTTCCTTTGGACACAGATTCAGTTAGGGGTCGTCCCAGCTCTGACCCCTTCAGTGGCTCCGAGTACATCTAACACTACCCCTCCATTGGTTTCTCCTGTTCTGGTCTGTCGGATCCACTGACTTGAGTCTGCCTCTTAAGCACCCATGTTGGAGCCAGTAGCACTGTCAACTCTGACCTCAGTGGTTTGTCTCCTCTCTCAAATCTAGCCTTGTCGGATGAGAATGAGTCTCTGATCTGAATTATTGGAGATGAGGCTCTTGGTTCAAGTCAACTCCAAAATTTTCAGAGCCATCCCTTTACCCTGGCATCTCATCACTCAACAGTTTTTCTTTATCAGCTTCAGAGCTAGGCTGTGTTGGAGTCAAGGATGTGTCCTCAACCTCAGTTTTGTCTTTAGCGTTTGAGGCATTTGAGAGGGTTCTCTCCAGGTCACTTGAAGAAGTGTCCCTACCACACACACTTCCATCCTGACCACTGTGGATCATTTTTCCATATGCATTAGTCCTGATTGACAGGGACAGGCAGCCTCCTCTAGCCTTGGGGGTTCTTACTCAATGAGCTCCCCATCCAATTCTTTACCTTCCCCAGAAGCCCACACTAAACAGGCTTGTAAGACAAGACATTTGGACTCTTCACTGGAATTAGTCACTGAAGACTCTGATTTTGATGGGTGAGGGAGTTCCCCAAAATCCCCTCTAGAAGATTTCTCATTTGAGAATAGAGGGGGTTTGTCTCCGAAACCCTGTCCTGACGTGTCAGTGCTCCTTGAGGCATTTGGGGCTGGCACTTCTACCTCCTGGGTAGTTCTGCCTGCTAACAAACTAATAGACCTAGTTTCTCAGTGGCCATGGAAGGAAAATAACATGTTAGAGCCAGTTCCATATAAACCAGTTAAGATTTTAGAGAACTCTTTGACTAGGTCCCACTGGAGCAAGGGTTTCCCAGGAGATCCTATGGTTGTTGCAGCAGCCACAAGGAATGAGCTCTCTGAGGAAAGCACATCTTTTTATCTTCCTAATAGAGAATCTAGTTATAGTTTTGGGAAACAGACATATGCATCAGAGATTTTTGCACATAGAGTGCTGAACTAGCAAGCTCATATAACCTGTTTTTCGGAGAACTTGATGAAAGACTTGTCCAAATCCCACTCTGGCAACTTACCTGTGGATATGCAGAAGCTGGTGGAGTCCCAGTTGGTCTACCCTTCCGTCAGATACTAGTATATCTGTTTTCTAAAGCAGGTGATGATACAGCCAGGGCAGAAGGCCCCTATTGCTATCTGTCAACACACCAGGATGTGTCTTTGCGACTTTGTACAAGGTTTTAAGATATTTTTCATCAATGCCCCTTGGCATGATTTGCCCCTTTTCTGACCCAGAGTGAAAAAGATGCTCGCCAGAAGTGAGCAAGACAATAAGACCTTGTCTGCAGCTGCCATTAGCTTTTCCACCCCACAAAGGACTTTCTCTCAAAACCAGAAAAGGCAGGAAAAAGCTATGGTTCTGAAAGTCCCAGGGTTGGCCAGGATGCCTGTGCAGGTAGATACCCCCCCCCCCCAGGCAGGGGGTAACTTTAACTGATGCTCTAGTGGCAGAGGTGGACCACAAAACCAAGGGTTGTAGGTCCTTTGATTGGAAAACCCTACCAGTGCTCCCGAACAGTTGCCTGACTGCCACACTGTGGAGGCAGTCGAGGGACACTATTCCCTGCACCTTCAAGCCTGGCAGGCCAGCAACCAAGATTCATGGTGGCAGTGGATAATCACCAGAGCTTAAGTTGTTCCCTTTGTTTCCCCTTCTCAGAAGAAAATTCCCAATGTGCCACCCAGTCAGATGGAATTAACAGCAACATGGGTAAGAACGCTGCTAGAAGAGAAAGTCATCCAGCAGGTGCCCCCAGACCAATCAGAATCCAGAGTCTACCCAATGTTCTTTTAAGTTCCTTAGAAAACAGGGGACCTCAGGCCCATCCTGGACCTAAGCCACCTCAATTAGTTTATAAACTAGACAAAATTTTGGATGATTATGGTTTAGTCCTTCCTACCTCTTCTGAGGAAGGATGACTGGATGAACTGCATAGGTCTCCAGCGCACTTACTATCATATCAAGATAGCAAAGTACTCTAGGAGATTTCTTCATTTCTGGCTGGGAGCAAGTCATTTTAAATTCAGAGGGCTGCCCTTTGGCCTCACCACAGCACCCAGGATATTCACCAAATGCATGGCAGTGGTAGCAGCTTATCTTAGTCTGCTGAGTTTCCATATGTTCCCATATTTGGACTATTGGCTTTTTACTGCATCTACCAAGGATCCTACTAGTCCATTGCAGAGACTTTTTGTTTCATCTAGCTCCACAGTTAAGAATTACTATCAATCTTGATAAAAGCCAGCTGACTCCAAAACTATCAGTAGAGTTTATCAGGTGCCATATGGACACAGATTCTCAAATAGCCAGGCTTCCTCAGTCCAGAATCTTATCTCTGTATCAGATTGCTTCAGAAGTCCTTCACTGTCCTTGTCCACCAGCAAAACTTAGCCTTCGGCTTTTGGGCCATATGGCTGTCTTGATCATGTTAGTCCCTCAAACAAGATATATATGAGAATCCTGCAAGTGCGCTCTTTCTGTTCTGTGGTCCTTGATGTCTCATACTCCTCATGATCCCATACATCTCCTGCCAATTTGCAGGAAATGCATCAGTTGGTGGTGACCTCCCCCACTGCATCATTGAGTTGACTGTTATCCCCACTGACTCTGATAGCCACTGTGACCACGGACACTTCACTTCTGTGGTGGGGAACATTTCAAAGAGAAGATTGTTCAAGGTTCTTTGATGTGAAGAATGGCCTCTGCTGCTGACATTGTATTGGAGACAAGGGTAGTCCTCCTAGCATTGCAGGTCCTCCAGGACTCCCTCACTTAGGGTGTGATTCCCATCTAGAGGGACAACATGGCAGTAGTGTGGTAGATCAACAAGCACAGAGGAGCCTGATTATATCCGTTTTGCTGGGAAGCCATGAGCGTATCAATGGGCAGTGTCTTCCATTCATTTTCTAATCACAGTGCACATCCTAGGGACTTCCAGTGTTCTGGCAGACAAACTGAGAGGACCTATTCTTCTGCCCCACATGTTGTCCCTCAATCAAACAGTGGAGGCATAGACTTTCAGCCACTGGGGTCAACCTCACTGTGTTCTTTTTGCTTTGCACCTAAACAACAAGTGCAGCAAGTACTTTGCCCTTATCCCCCACAGGGACAAACACTGAGGGATGCCATAGTCCACAGTTGGCCCCTAGGTCTTTTTTATTCTTTTTCTTCATCTCCTCTTGATAGCATTTCTTCAGAAAGCCAGAAGGTGCAAGGCCAAAGTGTTTTTCATTGCTCCCTTTTTAGACCCAGTAGGTTTGATTCCCCTTTCTCTACCTTCACCTAGTACATCCTCCTTGGGTGTTGGACCTTTGTTCAGACCTTCTCTATCACCCATCATATCAGTCTCACCAGAACCTACAGACTCTGAAATTGACCTCATGGTTTATCCAGTTTTTAAGTGTGGCCAGGGATGTCAGACTGTCTTGTTGTTTAAATCTTATCTTTACAAAAGCCAAATACCATCTTAGCAAATGGAAAACATTTACCATATGGGCTTGTTCTAGAGGTCTAGACCCTGTCTCAGTCCCTCCTCTTTTCCAGCGATTTTGAAGTTTTGGATTTCTTGGCAGAATTATTTCAGAAAAGATTCAATTTTTCTACTCTCAAAAAGTAGTTAACTATTTCTGATTTTCATGTGAGAGACAATCAGATTTCCAACATTTCTTTAAAAATTTCTAAGACCTTTTTGAAAGGAACCTTCCTTTTAAGACATCATAGTAGGGATCCTGTCCCCCCTTGGAATATTACCATCATGCTTCAGGCTCTAACTAAAGGTCCTTTCAGACACGCTTATTTAGTAGACCTAAAATGTCTTTCTTGGAAAACTATTTTTTGTAGCAGTCAGATTGGCAAGAAGGATCTCGGAATAGCAAGCCCTATTCTACAAATGGCCTTATCTGATTTTTCTTAAGGATAGTGCATCTTTGAGAACAAATCCCCATTTCTTTCCAAGGAGGCCTGTGAAGCAAATCTGAATCAAGGCATTAATCTTCCAGTCTTTTTCCCAGAGTTTCCCAGAGAGGGAGAATATACTTTACATTTCATGGATGTTCATTGTCAACTTAGGTTTAACTTAAACAGGGTAAAATATATCAGAAAATGTAATCAGTTCATCCCTTGTCTTCTCAAAGTTAAATTGGATGAAGGAGTTTCTAAGGTAACACTGCTCAGGTGACTTTCCAAATATATATATATATATATATATATATATATATATATATATATATACATATATATATATTGAATTTATCTAAGAAACCAAAGCCTCATTCTGCCAGAGCTCTGGCAGCTTCTACTACCTTTTCGGGTAGGGTCCCCATTGATGAGATTTGTGCTGCATCTATTTGGTCTATTTTTCATACCTTTATATCACACTAAAAGTTGGATCTAAAGTCCAGATGCTGTACATCTTGTGGCACCTCCATACTCAAGGGTATCCTTCCTTGAATCCACCCAGGTTTTTTAGTAGCTTGGAAATCTGTCCCAGTTGTTGAATTGGATAAAGAAGACATCAAATGTTATGTACTCACCATAGCGCTAGATCCATGTTGTCTTGTTTCGTCCAGTTCAACATTCTTCCCAATGTCTACCAGCCTACACTGTTATCCTTAGACCCATAGTCGAATGGGTGGACCTGACCAGGGACCTTGTCTGTTTAGACAGCCTTTTTATTGCTGTTTGTTACATTTCTTCATTCAAGCTATGGTGTCAAGTAGGTCCATGTTTAGGTTTAGTTGACTAGAATTTATAACTACAAGCAGGCAGAGTCACTCAAAGGTATTCTGGGGAATTGAGGAAATTATTGATAAGGGGAGGAGTCAGAATCCTGGATCCAAGCTTCTGAAAAAGTGCAGAGGTTTGATCCAATAAACCAGTTCTTGAACTAGATGTCAAGAATCCAGTGTTATGATAAGTATATAACTTTAATTTATTATGATCCTTGTAGACCAGGATTTTAGGAATTAATCCAAGAGGGCTTTGCAAGGGATCACAGGTTAATATTCTTGTACATTGTTATGCTGAGGTCTTTTACACTTTCATATAATTCTGTTAAAGGTAGGGATACCTTTCATAAAATAAATAGTTATGTCATACTTGTAGCAAGTTTTCTTTGTTTAGTATGAAATGCTATTATAATCTGCTGTCTGTTGCTGTATTGAAGTAAGAAAAATAGTATTTTTTTGCTTTCATTGCAGGTAAATGCAATACATTCACTGAAAAGAGTTCTTATTTTGTTTTTATAATAGTCCAGCAAAGAGCAATGCAAATTAACAGCAATAGGCATATCAAAACTAACCACCAAATAAAAAATAATCCAGAAGTCTTAGCATGGAAAATAATATATAAGAGTTCATAGGTAGGTACTAGACTATTGGCCCTAGGGCCTATATAAGCCTAGCCAAATGGTACCCTGGCTTTTGCCACCTAAGAAAATTATTTTCCTGTGCCCCTGTCAAGCAGAGCCACATAAGTGATCCCAGGGGTGAATTTCCTATCTCCCATCCAATCATCAAGATTTTTCTTGAAGAGTGCTAATGAGGAGCTTTATTTGATATAGATAGATAGTTTGTTCCAGAGTATGGGAAGTCTCTGGGACAGAATAAACCAGAAGAAAGTGAGCACTCCAAAGGACACCAACTTTATTCCACAAACAGTTAAGCGCTTTCCTCTCCACTACAGAGACTTCCTCAGAACAAAGATCATAACCTTACCCAACCAAATTAAATACACCCATAAATTATTCAATTAAGCAACAATTAAAATCCTTAAAGCAATCTCATAGCTTCCAATATGTCATGATTCACCACCACATATTTAAAAATCTTAAAAACAAGGTTTAACAAAATGTTACATTATTTTATGTTTAAAAATGTGTTTACATAGGTTAACATGCCAAAAATGTTCTTAAAAACTAAACTCTCCAAAAACTAACCTGAAATTTGATCAAGTTTAAGAATACTGGCAATACTAATGGTTTCATTAATACCTGGATACCTAGAGGCATCCATAAACAATTGCCATTTTAATTCCAATACATCTAAGTGTACATCCAAAATACCCCCTTTTTCATCCTCATTGAGGTGTTGCAAGACCAAAAATTTAAAGCAATGTGTGGTGTATTCACTTGTATGTCTAGATAATGTATTGGTTGCCCTACCATGCCTGATGTCACCTAAATGTTCTCCCATTCTAATTTTTAATTTCCTACTAGTTTTACCTATATAGAAAATGGGACATTTCTGACATTTGGTCATATAAATCACCCTTTTGTTATTACAATTGTAATGGCCCCCAATATGCAACCTTCGTCCATTAATTTTAACATAATCACCAGTTTCAAATATGTATGGACAAAAAGAGCAGGCATTACATTTAAAATTCCCCACTCTTATATTTGTCTTGTGTGTAGGTCTCACCCCTTCAAGAATGTTCTTAATACATTTGTCTCTTCTAAAAACGTACTTGGGGTGTTTTCCAAGTTTCTAACATATACCTACATTACACTGCAAAATTTCCCAATGGTCATTTAACACCTCAATAATTGAATTAGCCATCCCATTATATGTAAGCACCAAGGACAAGTTAAAATCATCCATTAATTTCCTACAACTAGTATTTCTAACAAATCCAAAACCCAAAATTGGTTTGTATACCCCATGACTACGCTTAAAAATAACTTCTTTAGTTAAATTTTCCAAAAGCTAGTCAGGATATCCCCTTTGCTTGAACATGTTACAAATAAAATCCAACTCAACCAAAAAATCAGCTTCAGAACTAACCATCCTAGCTGCCCTTATCAATTGGCCTTTTACCACTCCTTTTTTCTGATGTTCGGGGTGGCAACTCCCATAATCTAGATACGAATTAGAAAAAGTTTTTTTCCTATGTATTTTAATTAAAAAAAATTTCTGGGCATAATCAATGGTTAAATCAATGTCTAAATAAACAATATGCTCATTGTTGTATTCAAAGGTGAATTTGAAAAACTCTACAGTTCTATTAATGTATATTAAAAATTCCTTAAGGCTGTCCTCTATACCTTTCCAAATTAGGAATAAATCGTCCAGAAATCTGGTATAGTATATAATGTAGTCCCTATGCTGGCTGTTGAATAAGTACTCCTGTTCCCAGTATGACATTATAAGATTAGCAAAAATGGGGGCACAAGCGGCCCCAATTGCTACTCCTTTAACTTGTTTATAATATATCCCCTCAAACCATATGTAGTTGTTTTTTAACACTAGATCCATTAACACAATTATTTTATTGATCTCATCTTGATCAAACATTTTAGTTTTGTGAAGCTGTTGTTCCAACCACATTGTCCCTATATCTTGGGGAATAACTGAAAACAAGTTTACTACATCAATAGTAACCAAAAAACATCATTTGATAGTTCAATACCATTTAACTTATTAATAAAATGCCAAGAGTCCTTATTAATGTAATCAAAGAAAGACAAAGCTTTTTGCATCAAAACATCCAAATACTTGGAAATAAAATAAGTTTTACTTCTTTTACTGTCCACTATGGGCAAAAATTTCACATTAACTAACCCTTTGTGTATCTTAGGTATGCCAAATATATTTGGCACCCTAGGAAACTCATTTTTAAGATAATGGTACTCATCCACATCAATCTGGCCCTGGAAAACCATGTCATCCAATGCCAAATCAATCTTTCTGTATGCCACCATAATTTCATTGAAAGAACTTTCACTATATGAATCCTCCATTAAAATGTTACTCATGCCGTCTAAATAGTCACATCTCCCCATGACCACCACCCCACTTCCTTTATCCGGTTTCATAAATCTGATGGTGGGGTCTTTAATTGCAGCATAAGTTGTTTTTCTTCTTCTGTTAAATTCGAATAATCAGCCTGCATATTATACCTATATATTTTAAAATTTACAACTATTCAAAAATGAAAATTAATGTGGAGCATGCTGATTTTCTTAGCAAAAGGTTTCACGTTTGTCCCATGTAGAAATGGGAACCTGGTGGAGTCCCTTATTGATTTAAAGAAATACACAAGAAAATTAAATTTAAAAATTTGATTTGGTCATGACATAAACATGGGGGGTCAGTCAAAAGGAAAATGTAAAAAGCCTAGTACTTTTAATCTGCCCTTAAATAAAATTGTGGAATTGTTTGAAAAAAGTTGTGAAAAAGAAATAAGGAAAAGGTATAGGTATAATATGCAGACTGATTATTCGAGTTATATGAGTTTCCTAGGGTGCCAAATATATTTGGCATAACTAAGATACACAAAGGGTTAGTTAATGTGAAATTTCGGCCCATAGTGTACAGTAAAAGAACTAAAACTTATTTTATTTCCAAGTATTTGGATGTTTTGATGCAAAAAGCTTTGTCTTTCTTTGATTATAGTAGTAAGGACTCTTGACATTTTATTAATAAGTTAAATGGTATTGAACTATCAAATGACGTTTTTTTTTTGGTTACTATTGATGTAGCAAACTTGTTTTCAGTTATTCCCCAAGATATAGGGACAATGTGGTTGGAACAACAGCTTCACAAAACTAAAATGTTTGATCAAGATGAGATCAATAAAATAATTGTGTTAATGGATCTAGTGTTAAAAAACAACTACATATGGTTTGAGGGGATATATTATAAACAAGTTAAAGGAGTAACAATGGGGGCCGCTTGTGCCCCCATTTTTGCTAATCTTATAATTTCATACTGGGAACAGGAGTACTTATTCAACAGCCAGCATAGGGACTACATTGGAGGACATTTTTTGCTTGGGCTAAAGGGAAGTCTCTCTGTTGATCAGTGGCAGTGAAAAACATTGAGCAGCCTGCCTGCCCCTGTGGGAGTGGTTACTGACTTGAAACTGTAGTTTTATTGGCCATTTTGGGTCAATTCCAAACTCCTTCATTTTCCTCTCTTAAAACCTGGTTGCCTTGTGGTTTTGGCGTCTTTTCAGGCTTGTTGTCTGTTGGTGAAGCACCCACCAAGAGGAGAAAACGCTGAGAGAAGAAAGGAGCCACCTATTTTGAACATTTTCTGGCTTGTTAAACTTGATTTCTGCATTAGTAACTGTATTTAGAGCACAACCTAGAGCTGTTTACTGAATTTCCTGTTTGCACTTATTTTTAAAATTGTTTTTTTCTCAAAACTTGCATTTTATCTGTCTTTGGCCTAGCAGTCTTGTGTGGGGTCATTTACTCAACTGTTATAACTTGTTGATACTTGTGAACCTCAGCTATCTCTGAAAAAAAAACAAAAAAATCTTGCTTTTCCCTACTTTTCTGAGATTTAAAAAAGTTCAGTTACAGGCTTGCTGTTCTTGAACTGTTTGTAAGTTTCTTGGAGGCCATTTTTTGCTTGGGCTAAAGGGAAATCTCTCTGTTGATCAGTGGCAGTGAAAAACATTGAGCAGCCAGCCTGCCCCTGTGGGAGTGGTTACTGACTTGAAACTGTAGTTTTATTGGCCATTTTGGGTCAATTCCAAACTCCTTCATCTTCCTCTCTTAAAACCTGGTTGCCTCGTGGTTTTGGCATCTTTTCAGGCTTGTTGGCTGTTGGTGAAGCACCCTCCAAGAGGAGAAAACGCTGAGAGAAGAAAGGAGCCACTTTTGAGATTTTAAGTATTTTTCCTCTGTTTATTTGCTAAGTTTTTCTGCATAGCCGCCTATTTTGAGCATTTTCTGGCTTGTTAAACTTGATTTCTGCATTAGTAACTGTATTTAGAGCACAACCTAGAGCTGTTTACTGAATTTCCTGTTTGCACTTCTTTTAAAATCGTTTTTTCTCAAAACTTGCATTTTATCTGTCTTTGGCCTAGCACTCTTGTGTGGGGTCATTTACTGCACTGTTATAACTTGTTGATACTTGTGAACCTCTGCTCTCTCTGAAAAAAACAAAAAATCTTGCTTTTTTCCCACTTTTCTGAGATTTAAAAAAGTTCAGTTACAGGCTTGCTGTTCTTGAACTGTTTGTAAGTTTCTTGGAGGCCATTTTTTGCTTGGGCTAAAGGGAGGTCTCTCTGTTGATCAGTGGCAGTGAAAAACATTGAGCAGCCTGCCTGCCCTTGTGAGAGTGGTTACTGACTTGAAACTGTAGTTTTATTGGCCATTTTGGGTCAATTCCAAACTCCTTCATCTTCCTCTCTTAAAACCCTCTTTTGCGCGGTTTTGTGCATAGCGCAACAGCGAGCAGCGCCGCCTAATTGGGTTTAAACTATTCCTGGCTCCACAAAGTCTGCTCTTCACTTTTTCCCTTAGAACTGCTCTATCTCTCAATTTAAACACCATATTCTCATTCTAAAGCCCTTCACTGGTCCAATTAAGTAATCCTACAAGTTAGCACTATTAAACCATAAGCACTACTTACTCTTATACTCTCTACGATTACCCTGTCCTCTATTGGTCCATCTTAAATTCAGTTTCCCTATATTACTCTAGCATGTCCAAAGGTCAGTCAATGGTTTCCTCTCCAGTCCAGCTGGTGAATCTGGGAATTTTGAGGCAATGTTACAACTGTCTCATGTACATGGACAACCCTCTCCTCCTCCAAACAGGTTCAAATATATGTGAGAGATGCAACTATTTAGCCAAACTGGAGGCTGAGCTCTCTCATCTCAAAACTGGTGTAACCAGTCAGGAGGAGAAGGTAACCTCACACAACACAATTCCAGTATCGCATAGTCCCACCACATCAGCGAACCAAACACATAAATACACAAAAACATACTCGGAGGCTCTAAATAAAAATCTACCTAAGCAACAGAGACCTCCAAAGCAGACATCCAAGCAAACGCTACCTCAAAGCAAAACATGCACAACACATAGTCCACAAAGTCAGTGTGCCAAGCAGCCACAGCCCTTAAAGCTGAATAACGCACCTGATACTGTAATAGGTGACTCTATTGTCAGGCACACTGATGTCCCGCTCACCAGGCTGAATAAAGAGAAGGTCACGGTGAGCTGCCTGTCGGGTGCTAGGATCTGCCACATAACGTAAGCACTCATGTCACTCCAAAGCAAATACAAATATGACTCAGTCATTGTACATGCTGGTGTGAATGACCTGAGACGTACCTCCCTGGACTACATGAAAAGAGACATAGAGGAGCTCTCTGATCATGTAGCCCAGGCTGGTATGACCCTGACCTTGAGCAGCATCTTACCCTCACCTAGAATGATACCACAGTACAAAGACAAAATGATCGATTTTGACAATTGGCTAAAATTTTGGTGTCATTCAAAGGGGATCCAGTGTCTGTCAGCCTGGGATGACATGCTCGACAAGCCAGGTTGCTTCACTAGGGACGGCTTGCACCTATCACCACTGGGCTTTCGGATATTGACAAAGGCTCTTGCCACCCCCATAGTGCCTTTTTTAGGCAAGGCTCAAAAGTCAAACCCATCCCCATAGACAGCACAAGGAACAAGAAACTAAGGGTAATGCTGCTTAACGCCAGAAGTCTTAACCTCAAGATGCACGCACTCGAAGCTCTCCTCAGTATGGAGAACATTGATATCTGTGCAGTGACAGAAACCTGGTTCAAGGCTCCAGAGAGCACCCCAGCACTACCAGGCTATACCTCATATCATGCTTTTCGGCCCCAAAACCTGGACCGAACCACAAAAGGAGGGGGAGTTTCCATATTTATCAAGGATATCCACACCTCCTGGTTAGTGGCATTGAACGAAGTATCGGAGACCATCCATGTGCAACTAACAGTGGGCAAGACTGCTTTTCAGTTTATAGCATCCTACAGACCACCCTTTCAAAGTCAGGAATCCCACTCGGCTTTCCTGAAAACATTGGAGAACATGAAGATCTCCCCGAACACCATTATAATGGGTGACTTCAACTACCCAAACATTGACTGGGAGCACTACTCAAGCCCCAGCACCTTAGCCCAAAGGTTCCTGGAAATTATAAACTCAAATGCTATGGAACAACTAGTCACCACTCCCACAAGAGGAGACAACATACCAGACCTGATCATTACCAACATGGGGACTCTATGCTCCACACCAGAAGTATATCCCTCATTGGTAAGATCAGACCATAAATTAATTTCACTGCATGTCCACATCCCGACCCCACCCCCAGCCCAGAAAACCACAGTGAAAAACTTCTCAAAAGCGAACTTCTCACTTCTCAAAACCGAAGTGGAATCCTTCAAAGCCCCAGGGCCAGTGGAAACTACGGCCCAAACTGCAGAATCCTATATAAACGCATTCTACGGACATCTCCAGGAATGCATGGATCATGCTATCCCAAACAAAACCAAGATCCAGTCATCCAAAGGCAGGCGTCCAGTCTGGTGGACCCCTGCCATAAATAAACTGTACAACAGAAGGAGGAAGCTACTACATGATAGAGCAAAATCCCTAATAGGGAAGGCATCTCTGATCAGTACTAGCAAAAAATTATGATCCCTCATAAAATCCTCCAAGGTCAGCTTTGAGAGAAAAATTGCACAGGACACCAAAGACAATCATAAGGCTTTTTTCAGTTATGTTAGGAACCTGGGATGCAACTCCCAGACTCGTTCTGAGTTGATTCTAAACGACAAAAAATGCACTGAACCCACAGACATCGCCAATATCCTGGCAGACAGATTCAGTGCAAACTTCTCCACCCCAAAAGAGCAAGTATCTATCCCGGCAGAGGGCTGCCTCCCAAACATCTCTGATGCTCAGGTGAAGGCTGCCCTCTCCAAAGCAAAAAACACTGCTTCCATGGGACCAGATGGCGTCCCAGGTTACGTCCTTCATGAACTCCAAGAGGAACTAATCCCTCAAATAAAACAGCTATACAATCTCAGCCTCACTACAGGATATGTGCCCACAGAATGGCGTACAGCAACAGTGGTCCCACTCCACAAAGGTGGAGCCTCTACGGACCCTGGAAACTATCGCCCCATAAGCCTGACTAGCTTAGTCTGCAAGGCTATGGAGGAGAGGATCGTCATGGAGCTCATAAACAAAGACATTGGGGACCTACAAACACTAGATCCTACCCAGTTCGGCTTTGTCAAGGGTAGATCCTGCCTTTTGAACCTGGTTGACTTCTTCGAAACAGTCACCAAAGCCATAGATGAAGGGAAGGTAGTCCACACAGCCTATCTGGACCTTGCAAAGGCATTTGACACAATACCCTACTCGGGCATCATAGATAAGCTATCCAGCTTAAATATAAACCCCTATGTCACAAGATGGGTCACAAACTGGCTCAAAGACAGAACTCACAGAGTGAGAGTTGATGGAGCCATGTCAGACTCGAAACCGGTCACAAGTGGCGTCCCACAGGGTTCTGTCCTGGGACCACTCTTGTTCGGTATATACTTTTCCGAGGTACAGGCAAACGTGGGAGGACTATGGCTCACCAAGTTCGCAGACGACTGCAAACTGGGCGCCATAATCGACTCTCCAGCTGACACAAACATCCTTCAAAAAGGTCTCACAGAGACAGATAACTGGTGCCAGCGCCATGGTTTAAAGCTAAATGCCAAAAAATGTATAGTCATACCCTTTGGCAAAAACAATGTGCCCACAAATTACCACATAAGCGGAAACCCATTAAGTACAGAGAAAGGTATTAGGGACCTGGGGACCCAAGTTGATAGCAATCTCTCCTTTGAAAACCACATTGACAAAGTGGTTAGAAATACCTTCTACATAGCCCACCTCATCACAAAGGGTTTCACATCTAGATCAAGAGAGGTAATCGTGCCCCTTTATTCATCCCTCATCAGGCCCATCATAGAATACAATGCCCCTTTTGGGATGTACCTTACCCGACACTTGCAGCAATTAGAAAGACCCCAAAAGTATCTCACCAAGAGGATCAAGGGTCTCAAACAGATGCCATATGCTGCTCGGTTAAAAAAACTCCAGCTCTACTCAGTTGCATACCACCTACTTCGAGGCGATCTATGCCTGACATACAAAGCTATGTCAAATCCAGAATTAATGGACATGCTCCACCTCAGTAAATCTGAATCCCTTAGAGCCACACGCTCGAGAGACTTGAACCTCAGCACAGAAATAAATAGAACTTGCTGGAGGGACAGGTTCATAACCCAGAGGCTCCCTTTGCTCTGGAATAGAATTCCAGTTCATGTGAGGCAGAGCACCTCACTGAATCTCTTCAAGAAGAATCTCGATAGGTGGATGGGGGATCCCAGGTTTGCCCCAGGGATTACTCCCTTGTCACTATTAGACAGAGGCACAGTAAACTAAACCTTAAAAAGGGCACAGTATACTCAAATCAAGGGGTGGCGTAAGCCATACAGAATCGGGCTAGGCTTATAATTGCCCCAGGGCAGATAACCTAGTATGAACCTATGAACCTATTATACACTATACCAGATTTCTGGACAATTTATTCCTAATTTGGAAAGGTACAGAGGACAGCCTTAAGGAATTTTTAATATACATTAATAGAACTGTAGAGTTTTTCAAATTCACCTTTGAATACAACAATGAGCATATTGTTTATTTAAACGTTGATTTAACCATTGATTATGGCCAGAAATTTTTAACTAAAATACATAGGAAAAAAACTTTTTCTAATTTGTATCTAGATTATGGGAGTTGCCACCCCGAACATCAGAAAAAAGGAGTGGTAAAAGGCCAATTGATAAGGGCAGCTAGGATGGTTAGTTCTGAAGCTGATTTTTTGGTTGGGTTGGATTTTATTTGTAACATGTTCAAGCAAAGGGGATATCCTGACTGACTTTTGGAAAATTTAACTAAAGAGGTTATTTTTAAGCGTAGGCATGGGGTATACAAACCAATTTTGGGTTTTGGATTTGTTAGAAATACTAGTTTTAGGAAATTAATGGATGATTTTAACTTGTCCTTGGTGCATACATATAATGGGATAGCTAATTCCATTATTGAGGTATTAAATGACCATTGGGAAATTTTGCAGTGTGATGTAGGTATAGGTTCCAAACTTGGAAAACACCCCAAGTACGTTTTTAGAAGAGACAAATGCATTAAGAACATTCTTGAAGGGGTGAGACCTACACAGAAGACAAATAGAAGAGTGGGGAATTTTAAATGTAATGCCTGCTCTTTTTGTCCATACATATTTGAAACAGGTGATTATGTTAAAATTAATGGACGAAGGTTGCATATTGGGGGCCATTACAATTGTAATAACAAAAGGGTGATTTATATGGCCAAATGTCAGAAATGTCACATTTTCTATATAGGTAAAACTAGTAGGAAATTAAAAATTAGAATGGGAGAACATTTAGGTGACATCAGGCATGGTAGAGCAACCAGCACATTATCTAGACATATAAGTGAATACACCACACATTGCTTTAAATTTTTGGTCTTGCAACACCTCAATGAGGATGAAAAAGGGGATATTTTGGATGTACACTTAGATGTATTGGAATTAAAATGGCAATTGTTTATGGATGCCTCTAGGTATCCAGGTATTAATGAAACCATTAGTATTGCCAGTATTCTTAAACTTGATCAAATTTCAGGTTAGTTTTTGGAGAGTTTAGTTTTTAGGAACATTTTTGGCTTGTTAACCTATGTAAACAAATTTTTAAACATAAAATAATGTAACATTTTGTTAAACCTTGTTTTTAAGATTTTTAAATATGTGGTGGTGAATCATGTCATATTGGAAGCTATGAGATTGCTTTAATGATTTTAATTGTTGCTTAATTGAATAATTTATGGGTGTATTTAATTTGTTTGGGTAAGGTTATGATTTTTGTTCTGAGGAAGTCTCTGTAGTGGAGAGGAAAGCGCTTAACTGTTTGTGGAATAAAGTTGGTGTCCTTTGGAGTGCTCACTTTCTTCTGGTTTATTCTGTGGTTTGCTGAGTTCCAGTTTCGAAGTCTCTGAGACAGGAATCTATCCCTCCAGCATGTTCTGTTTATTGTGGTGACAAGGTTTAGGTCCCTAGAGTGTGTAGCTTGGAGGGATTGGGATTTCTTTACGTGGAGCATGTCCAACAGCTCTGGGTTTGATATCTTTTTTCCTGGATGAGAAACGTTTTGTGATGAGGTGTGCCACGTAGAAGGATTTCTTGACTACTGTGGTGATGTGATTATCAAAGGAGAGACTACTGTCCACCTGTGTCCCAAGGTCTCTTATCACACATTCAGTGTTAAGTAGACTACCACCTATGTGGAAGTTCATGTCGAAAGCCTTGGCGAGAACTAGATTGGCTGTGTGAACCAACTTACCCTCATCTACGGCTTTGGTGACCACTTCAAAGAAGTCTATCAGGTTTAGGAGACATGATCTGCCTTTTACAAACCCGAACTGGGTAGGGTCCTGAGTTTGGAGATTACCAGTGTCATTGTTTATAAGTTCCATGATGATACGCTCCATAGCCTTGCAGACCAGGCTCATCGGGCTAATGGGGCGGTAGTTCCCAGGGTCCGTAGTGGCTCCCCCTTTGTGGAGTTGGATAGCCGTTGCTGTGCGCCATTCAGTAGGCACAAAGCCTGAGGTGAGGCTATGATTGAACATGATACTTAGGTGGGGTGCCAGTTTGTTCTGTAGTTCGTGTAGAATGTAGCCTGGGATGTTGTCAGTCCCTTGGATGCTGTGTTCCTGGCTTTGGAGAGTGTGTTTTTTACCTGTGCAGCTGTGATTACAGGTACTTTGCATTATTCCTGTATAGAAATGGGCCCTTTAAGGGATGAGAGAGGGGTAAAGTTGACACTGAACATATCTGCCAGGATTTTGGCAATATCAGTTGGTTCTGTATATTTAGTGCCATTGTGCTGTGACTCAGAGCAGATCTGACTGTTGCCATTGAGATTCTTGACATAGCTATAGAATGCTTTGTGGTTGTCTTTAGAATCAGTGGTGATTTTGTTTTCATAACTAGCTTTGGAGGATTTTATGAGGGATCTCAGCTTCTTACTGAGGCTGACCACGGAGTTCCTCCAATCATGGGATTTTACTCTTTTTTTGCAAAAGTTTCTTTCTTCTGTTGTAGAGTTTGTTTACAGCAGGGGACCACCAGATTGGCTTCCTTTTTTGGAGGATCGCATCTTGGTTCTGTTAGGGATTGCACGATCCATGCACTCGTGTAAGTGCTTATAATAGGGTTGCCACCTTTTCAAATGTCCAAAGTGGGACATTTTTGTAGAAAAATACAATTTTGCAGGTGAGACATAGCCACGGCCAGTGCAAAGGACAGAACTTCACTGTTTTTCCCCAAATAAAAGCTTATTCTTGCAAAATTTGAGCTGCTTATGGTATTTCCTATAATATTTAGGTATTTCAGATACAACTGTTTTATGCAACTAGTAAAGAAAACTTAGCAAATATTTTTTGTCTTAAAATCTCAGGACATTTGCCATTTTTTAGATTTTTTCGCAGGACAAAACGGCCCAAAGTGGGACTGTCCCTCTCAGAGGGACAGGTGGTAACCCTAGCTTATAAAGTGCAATTGTACAGGATTCAGCAGTCGTATCTCTATTGTCTGTCAGCATGGGTGTCGGGAAGTTTGCCACTTCTGTCTTAAGAAGCGTGAAGTTGATCCCTTTTCAATTTTTTCTGGACAAAATGTCATCACAACTAAATAATGCAAGTTAGGCAGTTTACTGTATACTGTTAAGAAGTCGTGACAATAATATCATGTGACCCTAGACTAAACCTATTATAAAAATCAATAAAATTTAAATGTTCTAAAGTCACAAATTCTAAATATAGAAAAACTCCAAAATACAGTTCATTACTAACAACACTTATCACAAATTTGCATTAAAATGTTAATAATTAATACCTTATTGTTTATGCCAGGAAAAATTGAGGCATTCAACAATTATTGCCACCTCAGATGTTCTTCGTATTTCACTGTTGCAGTCATCACTCTTGGGTTATCTGCCTGCAGGTAGCCCTCAGTTGGTCCGAATACCAGAGTCTTGGGATTTCTGTGTCTGATGCTCTCCGCCTCATCCATGACATCAGGTTGTCAGGGGTATAAAACATGCAGCCGACGCCATTATATTAGCTTTTCTTGCTGTGTGGGAGCCTGAAGCAGAAGCAGTTCGTAAGTGCCGGTCAGCAGCTACCTGAAATTTTCATTTTTCGAGTTTCAAACCTGAAGTCTTCTAAAGCTAAGTACCCTATTGGGGATCCTATTTTCTTGCTCTAACCGATGTCAGAAAAAGTTAATTGTCTTGTGGAAAGCAAATACCTCACAGAGATTTTCATTCTTTCTGCGTCATCTGTTTAGGCCCAGACCACAACTTCCCTCGCTGTCGATTTTGTGCCTTGTTCAACACTCGAACTGTTCATCATCAGGCTATTTTTGTCTCTAAATTCTTTCTCTCTCGTTCTCTGTATTCCGAAGTGGCTTTGGTAAGCCATCTGACTACCGATCTTCCAAAGAAATGCAAAGATTA
The DNA here is from genome assembly GCF_019279795.1 of Protopterus annectens. Classification (NCBI taxonomy): domain Eukaryota; kingdom Metazoa; phylum Chordata; order Ceratodontiformes; family Protopteridae; genus Protopterus; species Protopterus annectens. The sequence goes on along the minus strand of NC_056741.1, from coordinate 598,125,338 downwards.
AGACAGAGACAGACTGCATAGGCCCAAAACTGCCAACGTCACTTCCGTTAAGCTAATCGCCAGTACTCAGTGAGGTGCTTTTGCAGCCCCTGTTACCCGCTTCTGCACATTTGCAGGCTTCTACTAAGACCCATTCGGAGCCCGGGATGCTTCTTTGACTACGGAACCTGCGGATGTCTCTACCTTGGATCGGTCCGGAGCCACTTTCCAGGCACTGGCTTCTGAGGGTGTATTCAGACCTTCCAATGTTCATATCAAACCGACTACTTAGTTAATGACTATATCTACTGAATTTCTCAGGCCCAGAATTCGCAGTATGCCTAGGAAACAGACGACCAAAAACATTCTCAAGCTCCCATGCCACAGAAACATATGCTTAGAATGGCTGAAGACCTTATTACTTTAATTAGGGGAAGCCAGCCTTCCCCCTCTAAAAGACAAAGAACTTATTTTCCTTCTGATTCTTCAGACCATGAGTCTGATGACTCTGACCCCTGTGATTACCAGGACATACCCTTATGTACCAATGAGGACTCAGATGCAGAAGATTCAATTCCCTCAGCCTACCCCCCAGAGGACCTTTCTTTCAGTGAAACCTTGCATACCCTAAGAGAGCATTTACACTGGGAATGCCAAGACTACCCACAGTCCAAAAAGAGACTCAGGGAATTTTTAGACATGCCTCAGCATAGGCCTCTAGCTATTCCCCTGTCCTGGATATTGTAGATGATGTCTTCATGGAATCCAGCCTTACCCCTGATACTTTACCACCTGCTCCTAGGAAGCCTGACAGATACTACAAATTTCTATTTAAAAATCCCACTGCAGATCCAGAGACCATTTCCCAGGGACCTAAAGGTATTAAGGCTTCTACAGCCAAAAACCCTACCCCTTTGGACAGGGATTCTAGGGCTCTAGACAGATGGGGTAAGAAGATATATACCTCTGCAACTCTTGCCATCAGGGCTTTAAATTGCCAGTTTCACATGTTGAAGTACCAGCAGCATATTATTGATCTAATTAAACAAAAAATGTTGCTAATTCCTGATTGTGCAGAAAATAAGGACTTAGAAGACTTAATGCATTCTGCAAACCAAGTTGGTAAACATACTTTGCAGTGTGGTTTTGATGCCTTAGAGGCATCTTGCAGGGCTGCTGTCACTGGGTCTCTTCTGAGAAGGCATGCTTGGCTGAAGGAACAAATCTTGCCAGACCATGTCAAAGCAAAATTACTTGCTGCTTCATTAAACCAAGAATGTTTGTCTGGTCCTAAAGCAGAAGAAGTTCTTAAAAAGATGGAGGAAAAATCTAAATCCATGCAAACTGTTAAAGATTTCTTATAGGTGCAGCCACCTAGATTCAGTAGGCATTGGCCTTCAAAAAACTGATAATTTCCAGTCCCTTCCAGACCTTCTCAGCCCAAACCCAGGGGCAACAGACCACAATGACTACAGTCTTAGGGTATGCACAGATCTAAACAATGGAGTGCTCACTCCTCAAAAACTGGTAGTGGTAAGCCACCTCCCTATGGAAAAAGTTCACAATGACTTGTCCTTAATCTTTCCCAGCCATGCTCAAGCACTTGCACTCCTAGGAGGAAAACCCGCCCTGCATGCAAAAAACTGGGAGTATATTACCCAGGACCGATTGGTCTTGTATCCCAGGGATACAGATTCTGTTTCCACACTCTCCCAACCCCAAGCAGATTGCCAGACCTTCTTCCAAACCAGTGGGCAGAGGCCCAAAAGCAAGTACTTTCTCTTCTCAGTATCAGGGCTATTCAACCTGTGTCAACAGAGCAAAGGGGACAGGGTTTCTACTCCAGACTGTTCCTGGTACCCAGGAAAGAGAACTCTTGGTGCCCTATTCTGGATCTGTCAACCATAAACACCTTCCTGGTGGTACCAAAATTCAAAATGCTTACACTCCAGCAGCTCCTTCCTATGCTAGCCAAGGACTCCTGGCTAGTCACCCTAGACTTAAAAGAAGCTTATCTGCACGTCACCATAAGGGAATCTTGCAGGAAATATCTACGTTTCAGGGCAGGCTCTATGCACTATCAGTTCTCTGCATCTCCCTTTGGCTTATCTGCTGCGCCCAGGGTATTCACAAAGTGCCTGGCTCCAGCCATTGCTTACTGCAGGCAGAGAAATATTCAAATTTACCCATACTTGGAGGATTGCCTGATTCAGGCGGACAGTCAGGAATTGCTGCTTCAGCACCTGACGTTTGTAAAGAGATTGCTAACTTCTCTGGAGTATACCATCAATGAAAAGAAATCACATCTGATACCCAGCCAAAAGATTGTATTCCTGGGAGCAAGCTTAAACACAACTTCCCAGATGGCATTCCTCACTTCAGAAAAACAGGTTTATTTGACAACTTATTTCAAACTACTGGCCACGGAAGCCCAGCTATCTGCATGAAAAATACTGCAAGCCCTAGGATTTATGGCCTCATGTATTCAACTGATTTCATATGCAAGACTGCATATGAGGAAACTTCAGTGGTACTTAAAAAGTCTCTGGTGTCAACGTTCCCAGGACCTGGAAACAGTGATTCCTATCATTCCTTGCCTAAGGACAGTGTTCCTTTGGTGGGCAGAGGCTTGCAACCACAACAAGGGACTGCCTTTCTCACAACTCCCCTCTGTCCAAACTTTGACCACAGACGCATCAGACTATGCATGGGGGGCTCACATGGCAGGAAAATGCATTCAAGGCAAATGGAGCCCAGGACAAATTCACCTGCATATCAGTTAAAAAGAAATGTTAGTTGTACAGAATGCACTGACAGCCTTCAAATACCTTATCCTGCCAGGACAACTCCTGATAAATACAGACAACACCACAGTTATGTGGTACATAAACAAGCAGGGGGGGGGGAACTCACTCCTACCCGCTCTGCAGGTTAGCCATGGCTCTGTGGAATACAGCCTTAAGCAACCAAGTGCACCTGCAAGCTCCATTCCTGCCAGACAAACAAATTTCACTGGCAGACGACTTAAGCAGAAGTCTAATGGACCCACACAAGTAGAAACTGGAACCAAACTCATTCAAACTTCTAATACACAGGTGGGTTTCACCAGAGGTGGACCTCTTTGCGTCCCTCCAAAACCATCAACTGAACACATTTTGCACCACAATTCCCCACAGCCAAGCTTGGAAAATGGATGCCCTATCCTTCACATGGGAAAACCTCTCAATCTATGCCTTCCCCCCTCTGCCCCTCCTTCCAAAAGTACTCCTCAAGATCAAACAGGACAGGCCAAGGACAATCCTTATTGCACCAGACTGGCCACTCCAGCACTGGTACCCACTCTGACGCAGTCTGGGCCCCTACATCAGACCCCCTCTCTGCTGTCCCAGCAGGAGGGACAGATTTTGCATCCTCAGCTGCAAATCCTGAACCTGGCAGCCTGGCTTATTCCCTGAATACATCACCAGCAACCCTCATCAAACAGGTGCTGGATGTTATCCTTGAGGCCAGGAGGCCCAGTACTAGGAAATCCTATTCAGAAAAGTGGAATAGATACTTTTCTTGGAGCCAGTCTCAAGGGAAGGACACATCCATGCCCTCCTTGCCTCAAATCTTAGATTACCTAGCAGAGCTGCTCCACAAAGGCCTATCCTTCTCATCAATTAAGATTCATGCCTGTGCCATCTCAGCTCATTACAGTACTGAGCCACCCCTCTTCTCTCACTCTGTCATCAAACAGTTTCTGAGAGGAGCTAGCAATTTAAGACCCCCCCCCCCCAAGGAGAGCTCCCACTCCTGCCTGGGACCTTAACTTTGTACTAAAGAAGCTCACGCTTCCCCCTTTTGAGCCTGCTGCTACAGCAGAGTTTAAATTCCTGTCTTGGAAAACCTACCTACCTTACTGCTAGCCATCACTTCAGCAGGAAGCTTGTCTGAGTTACAGGCCTTTATGGCTGTGGAACCCTTCATTATCTTCCATGCAGACAGGGTTTCCATCAGGACTAACCCATCTTTTATGCCCAAGGTGGTATCCAGTGTGGCTTTATACCAATCCACCCATTTGCCAACCTTTTTTCCTAATCCTCAGAATAAAGGGGAAGGATCCTGCACTCCTTGGACGTGCACAGACAGCTCAGGTTCTACCTTGAGAGGACTAAACCTTTCAGAAAATCTGACCAGCTGCTAGTCAGCTGTGCTACAGGGGCAGAGGGCAAGGCCATTTCAAAACAAGCCATTTCTAAATGGAAGGCACACTGCATCCATTTCTGCTACAAACACAATGGAAAACCTTACCCACAGGGGATCAGGCCTCATTCCACTAGGGCTACCTCAACATTTACAGCTTTTCTCAGGGGAGTCCCTACCAGGGACATCCTGGAAGCTGCAACCTGGAGTTCTGTACACACCTTCACCAAGCATTACCACTTCCCTATCTTTTCTAAATCCAGAGCTGGATTTGCCACAGCAGTCTTGCAAGGCCTGCTAGCCAGCCCTACCACTTCTTGACTGCCTCCACCCTTCCTTTGAGAATCAACCCATGTGTGATGACTGCAACAGTGAAACACGAAGAACATAGTACAGTTGTGTACACTTACCATAAATGTAGATGTTTGAGTGCATTCACTGTTGCAGTCTTGGTTACCCTCCTTCCAGCCCCCCTGTCTTTCTGTACCTTCTACCTATCCTCTTTTTTGGCCATATCTTATGGAAATGGTATTTACTTTTAAGTGGAGGTGTTCCATACCATTTGATTGCTTCGTATTCTGGGGGCTCCTGACTTCTGGGGCAAGACAAACTGATGTAATGACGTCGGCTGCATGTTTTATACCCCTGACGACCTGACGTCATGGATGAGGTGACAGCATCCGATGCAGAAATCCCAAGACTCTGGTATTTGGGCCGACTGAGGGCTATCTGCAGGCAGATAACCCAAGTGTGATGACTGCAACAGTGAATACACTCGAACATCTACATTTATGGTATGTGTACACAACTGAACTTTCTTTACATTTTAAGGTATTTTCCTAGTATTCCCCATGCAGTGGAATTGATACCTTTCCAGAGTACAAAACAAGATTTTTCTAAAAATTAGGGCACCACAAAGAATGTCAATGTAAAGCATTCCTAGTGTCTGTTTGATCACATATGTAAGTGTATGCTCTGGAGTGCCATTCAGTTTTACCCATGTAAAACACTTAGGAGCTAACCAAGTAAACCACCTGTCTCTTCTTAGAGTTACATTTGTAAGGGCCTGCTATAGTTGTAGGAAAATCTTTCACAGCAGCATATAAAACTTTGTGGATATATTTATATAATTTGCTTATACCACACTTTTGCATGCCCATGCCCAGTAAACTTTTAACTTGCATGTTCTGTCTCCTATCTTTTCCAACTGTATTGTTAATGTCATTACCTTTACTAAAAGCAAACGTGGGTGAAACACTCAACTTATTATATTATTTTGTAATTCTTTTGATACTGCATGAAATTAAATTCATATGTAAAGGGAACTTTAATTTCCCCTGACAAATTACTTATATTTTTTCTTCCTCAAAGTTAGAATGTAACAAAGGTTAAAATCTAATGTCTTATTAAAACATTACCCACTAACTTTTTCATATGTTTATAAGTAAGTACTAGGCTAGTTGTCCTTGTGGGCCATTTTAAGCTTAGCCAGTTTCCCCTTGATGAAAATCAAACCTTATGCATCTTGTTTGTGAGGTGAACATTTGACCATTATACCAACCCCAACCCCTGAAACCCTGTATCTTGTATCTGTGAAGTAAAGACCTTAACCATTCTACCTAGCCCACTCCCTTAGTTCATTAGGATAACCTGTCACAAAAACATGTTTCAGTTTGGCCATTTCATAATAAAAATGTCACCTGCACTTGTAGACTTGATAACATTAGTAGATGGCTGCACAGTAATCAGCAGAATAACTTCAGCTCTCCCAGTGTGAAAATAGACACTGAGAAAAGGGAGTGCCATTGAAAGTGTTTTTTTTTTTTTTTTTTTGGTAAAATTTGTTACTGGTTAGTAAGTACACTGCCTGAATTCCCACAAAAAGAAATTTGGAAAACCTGAAAGAAAATCAACCAGAAAAGTTGAAGAGAGATCACTGTTTGGGAAGGATTCTGCGGCTTTTCAACAAAAAGCAGTTCAGGCTTCAGCTTTGGATCAAGAAATGACTTCCAGTAATTTAGAGGAGAAAAATAAATCAAATGTACTCAGAGGTGATTAAAATGAATGAAACATTGAAGGAATATGTCAATTCAAACCACAAAAGGATGGAATAAATTGAAGAAGCTGTAATTAGCTGATCAGATGAACTGACAAAACTGCAAAAGTCAGATGTATATATGAAGACAAAGCTGTCTGAATGTGAGGTTTCTCAAGAAGAACTGTTTAAAAAAAGAGTTGTAAGACTGAGCATGAAGGAAAAAAAATGTTATTTTCACCTGTACCAGAGAAACTGTAAGGATCAGACTGTATTAATTTTATAGCATAGCACAAATAAGCAACTGGACTGGTGTTTCTTAGCATAATTTGTTAATTTAAAGGGCACATGTAATGTATGCTCCAAACCTGGCCATGAGAAACCAGCCAAGACCTGTATTAGTAAAGACGCAGTCATACCAGCAGAAATAGTTGTTTCTGATAATATAGTGGAAGAAGTACAAAGTATTAAAAGTTGGAGACAGCAGAGTGTTTGCAGAAAATCATTTTTCACTGTACACCAAGCAGAAGAGAAGCAAATTTATTCCAGCAATCTGGGAATGTCGAGAGGTAGGTGTAAGATTTAAACTGCTATATGCATCTGTCTTCAAACATTTTTTTTTCTGGAGGATCAATGTCATTTTTTATGTAGAATAGGCTAGGGAGGGAAAAAAAATGTATACAGCGAAAGTGAGTCAGTAAGCAGAAGGGGACACCGCTTCTCATTCTTCTGACGGTAAGGTTTATAGAGAGACTTTACCAGGTGAAACATTTTCCAATGTTCCAAAGGAAAATGCTTGAGAGAAACAAAGTACAGGAGTTGATTATAAGAATCAGATGCACCTTGGACTTGAACCAGAGTCTGGTGTTGGTAGATGGCGAAGAAGAGGAAGAAGATCGGCAACTCTGTAATTAATGAATAAATGAATGACAATAAAGCATATTATTACATTTGTGAAATGTGGTTTTGCATGAAAAAGTGGCTAAAAAACACTGGACTTTTGTTGACTTTGTTAAACTTGCAGTGGAGGAGTGTAAAGCATATACCCCACTTTATATCAATAATGTTTTGAAGGAAACTAAAAAGGTGAAACTAACTAAGTAAAACAGTCTTTGTTCTCAGTATTTGTATAAAACATTTCATGGTATTGCATATTATATACAGTAAAACAGTTTTGTGTAGTCAGTGGGATTTTAATTATGGAGGAGTCTTTTCAGTAACTGTTGTGTGTGTTAAAGATGTTAAAGTAAACAAGTACTTAGTTGTAAAAATATTGATTTTACAGTATAACAAGAGAAAAGGGCTGGACAAAAGCAAGTTTAAGGTTCATATGCTGTGATCTTGGGCTGCTGGGGTGTAAAAATGCACTGATTATATTACATGTAGAATTAGGATATTTTCTCTCTCTATTTTAAAAGGGTGAATGTCTAGGTTACTACCTTTGGCTTAAGCTGTAAAAAGATCCTTTTGTAAGCATCTAGGCTTTAAAAATGAGACAAAATGATGAAAGCCATGAAAATGCCAAGTTTCTTACAGCTGCAAAGATATTAGCTTGTTTTCCACTTGCAAATGATCAGTGGAGTTGAGATGTGTTGTACAGTTGAGGGCAGCTGTGCATTTTTTTCTGAGTGAAATTTACAGAGTCATTGCTGAGTATATTTCCGTGGAGAATAACAGTTAATCTTGAGAACTCCCAGTACCCTTTGCAAACTGTAAAGGTACAATGGCAAGCAATTCAGTGTAAATAAATTAAGTTGAAATTATGGAAAGTGAATAGGTGGTAACCTCTCTAATAGCTGCAATACTTTAATGCTGTTAATAGAACTGTATACAATTTAGTTTTATTTAAAGATAGCCAGTGCACTTTTTCTTAGGGCTAAAAGTTAATGTTTTCTGAAAGCATACAATCTGTAGCATTCCCCTTTAGTGTGGTTAACCTTCATTTTAGTTCAGATAATGCCTGTAGGTGAAGCTGGGAAGTTGGGGTAATTGTTCCTTTCTGAAGAATTAAGTTTCATATTTTGAAGATGAACGAAGAATTAAATTTCATGTTTTGAAGATGTACATAGATTTGTGTATGTGTTCCAGGTTAATCAGGGATAGGGGTGTTTTGTGTTTATTTTTTGGGTTTTTTTTTTTTTTTGTTTGAGGGTTTAAATTAAGACAAAATGTCTTGAAAAATGTGATACAAGTTCAAATGGTGATGAGAAGAAACAACTGTACAAACGATCAGCCTACCACACAGCATGTGCATGTAACACAAAAGCTGGAAATGTACATTGTCATGTATAATAATACGTGGGAACAGTAGCTTTTTAGTATTATGGCTGTGCTGTCCATATTATCCCAGAATTTGAAATGCCTTACAGTATAGATAAAAAAGAGAGAGTATTGAATTATATTAAAAAATGCAGAGTGTAGATAGCAAAATAGCAATGCTAAAGAAGACACATTTGGAAAGAAATGAGCATGTGAATTTGACAGAGAGGATTTCAGAATGGATATTCAGCAGAATATCCAGGACAGAGTAAAAGGAGGGTAATTATACTTATTGCTAGACCAGCTCTATTAGTGATGAGGCAAAAAAGGCAAAAATGGTAGATTTGTGGTATTAAGGGGCTAATGTCAAGGGAGAAGGATTACAATGGCATGTATTTATATTCCACAGAAAACTATTGTGGAGCTTAAGAAAATGTTTTTTAGCAGGGAATATTATTTATAGCTGGGGTCTGGAATTTATTTCCAATGGTGAGGATGTATCAGGGGGACCTAGAAGGGACAATATAACAAACAAAGGTAAATTTTTGAAGAAATTTATGAAAATATTTGGTATGGAACATGTTAATTCAGTATTAGGAACTGACAGAATTTATTTACTTATTCCACAAAGTACAATAATTGGGCTAGACTAGATAAAAATTATATTTCACAGGAACATGTACATTTACTTGAAAGCTTTGATACACATCAAATAACTATTTCTGATTATGCACCAGTAAAGAAATAAGATGCAAATGCAGGGTAATGAAATAAAAATAAGACACTGGTGCTTTCCCATCTACCTGTTAAAAACGGAGGAATTTATGTAATGGGTAGTGCAAATTACTGAAGAGTTATTAGGAAAGATAGAAATATCTTCAGAAGTTGTATCTAGTGACTAGGATAAAATGAAAATGGAGTTTAAAAATGCGGTTGAAATAAAAGAGATAGATATATGGTTAAGATGTAAAAGAAATTACTTAGAGGGACGGACAAAGTTTTAAAGTATTTCAGAATAAGTGAAGTCTCAGAACAAGAGGACGAGGAGCAAATGCAGAGTGCTAAAGAGAAAATAAGGGAGTATCTGGATAATATGCACATGTTTAGTAAGATTACAGTTAAGCATCTATTTTATGATAACTTAAGAGCACAAAAACTTTTAGCACAGTGGCTTAGGCAACATAATATTGAAAGGGTTGTCACCAAATTTAGGGAACCTGTAACAAGAAAAATAACTGGAAAACCTGTAGAGGTTTTAGAGATATCCTGGACATTTTATGAAAATTTGTATAAAGCAGAGAATATGGAAACCAAGAAAGACTACAAATGGAAGTATTTATGGAAGACTTTAGGTTAGAGGTAGACAAGGCTCAACAACTAACATTTAATATGGGAAGGTGATGAGATAACAACAGTGATCAAGCTGCAGAAAAGTTTCTAGGAAGTAATGATATTACTGTGGAAGTTTGGAAATTAAGATGGAAGAAAGTGATAAAGATCTGCAAGATTTTGTTTAAGGCAAAGCACCAACATTTTGAAATACAGCTGTGGTGGCTATGTTACCTAAAGATGGGAAAGACTCTTCAGACCCAGCTTCATATAGACCTATTTCAATTTTAAAGCACAATTATAAAGTGTGTATTTATACTAGCTTAAAGAATGGCAAAGGTGTTGTCAACATTGATAGATATGGATCAGTGTGGTTTTGTGGAGGGGAGGCAAACATTTGACAAACTTAATAGAACAGTTATGATCCAGAGGGAAGCAGAATGTAAGAAAATACTTCTGTTGTTGGTGAATTTCGATCCAGAGAAAGCAGTGACAGAGTAAACTGGGATTTTATGATTAGTCACAACCACCAATAATACAAAAAGGCACTGTAAGGGGATACAAAATTGAAGATTTCAGGGCATTAGAAGTATTTGCATTCCTTGATACAATAACAAGGTTAATAAGAAGGATATAAGAAGGATCAGAGGAAAGAATTAAAGTGGGAGGGTTCCTCTCAGTTGAGCTGTGTTTGTACAGATGAACCAAGCAGGGGTGCCTTCTTTCCCCTTTATTATTTGCTTTATATTTAGGGCCATCGACAAAGTAAGTAAGGGACTTGGAAATTCAAGGATATAATTGGTAGGGTCATCAAGAAAGTTGGCTTTATTTGCAGATTATATTATTTTGTACCTGATAAATCTAGAAAAGGACATTGTAGTATTGTACAACATTTTGAGACAGTTTCAAGTCTTTTCATGGTATACAATTGATGAAGATAAAACAAAGACTGTAGTCCTAAATTATGTACCCACACACATTGGTTCAGCAATGCCCATATTTATGGAGCTCTGATAAGATGAAGTATTTAGGAACATGAATTAAAAAGGCTTCTGTTATGGCAACTAAGGATATGTAGGAAAAGACTAAAAAGATAATTTAAAAAATTGAGAAATGAAAAACTCTTGTTTATGGATGCGGATAGTAAAATACAAGCAGTGAAAATGTTTAGTCCCTTTACTCTTGTATACGGGTCAGGCATACCTTTATCAACTCAAGGGAAAGATGTGGACAGTAAAAAAAAGAATTGAAGGAATTTATCTGGGAGGGAAATAGGGCAAGGATTAAGTGGGACAAGTTTGACCCTTCAATTAGAACAATGTGGTTTTAGGTTGATGTGATTTGAAGGGACACTTAGCTACACATTTGAGGCTCATATACATAACACAAGCCAAAGTTTATAATTCAGCAGGGAAAGGGAAGATGGTGAAGCAAATGGGGGAGTTCAAGAAACAGAGAGAGTGGGATTTTGGTGCAAATTATTAAGGATAATAACCATGCAGAATGTTATATCCTTAAAGTAGCAGAAGGTATTCTAAGAACTAAGCCAATATGATATATGGATGACTGAAGGCTGGGGTACAGAAAATGGCCAAGAGGGGACTGGACTGGCTTTACTGGAGAAACCTGGCAAATGAACCAATATATTGTGAGCAAATAACTCAAGCAAGGAAAGATAGAATGGGATGAGCCCAAGAAGACATTTAGATTGAGGGCTTGATCTTTGGAGTACAGGCAAAGAGAAGGGAATAGGAGAATTTTAAGTTAAAATATGCACTGGTAGAGTTTTTAGTTAAATTTGGAACAGAAGCAGCTGTTAAAAAGTGAATAATTAGAAGGAAATGTAAAATATTGCATGATAACTATCAGAATCAATCAGTAGAAGTTAGAAAAGATTGGAAAGAGAGACTGGAAAAGCAATGTACAAGAAAACAATTAGAAGACACATGTATGGCCCCCAAGTATGCAACCAAGTCCAGAAGGTTTAGGATGTTTGCTTGGAAGTGTTTGCATAGGTATTTTTATACCCCAAGCAGACTTCAAATAATTTTCATTCAGGTAGATGGCAAATGTTGAAGGTATGGTGGAAAAGAAAGATGTAACTGGGAACATATATTTTGGGAGTGTAATTATTTGGCAGATTTTAAAAATTCCAGACAGATTATTTGATCAGAAATATTGGGTGAGCTATTGGCTGTAGGTAAGGAAATTATTCTTTTGAGGTCAGATACAGGATCTGAATTGCCAAGAACACAGTAAGGCCTTATTAAGTTTAATTCTGTTGAAGCCCCAAAAAACGATTACTAGAAACTGGAAATCAAAAGTCTGCACCAATTTTATTTGAGGTATTGAATATTATAGGAGAGATACAATAACTGATAGAGGGATCTTTAGAAAAGGGAAGGAGCAAATTACATAGAAGTAAGTGTAAATTGTGAGAACAATGCATGCATAGTTATGTTCAGGAAGAAGAGCAGTGAGGTTTAAGGGAAGTCAGGAATTCAGCAATTTTTGTAGTGGTGGACTGATAGTAGCAAAGAAAATGTATGAGATATATATTGTATGTTGTGAAGGCTGCCAGCCTAGATAGCTGAAATTTTGTAAATAATTCTATGTTATTTGTGAATAGTAATACGATTTGTATGCTTGTCTTAAAAATGTAAGAAAACTATATGTTGTGTGTATATTAAACTACTGGTGCAGAAGTGTGTGTTGAACTGTATGTTCTGCACTGAGCTTCAAGAATGTAACCACAGTGTACCCTGCTGGAAAAGAGCAGAAATGTGTATAAACTATATGCTTATGCAAATGTATGTTTTGATGGTAAAGGCTGGAACATACAGAGTTAACTAGCAAACCCTCAAGAAAAGTAAAGAGTTTTACGATGGTGTTTATCTTAGCTAGGAGACAGAATATCTACAGGTAGGAGCTCTTTCTATTGTCTCAACAGAAATAATTACAGGTTTCAAAACGCGAAAGTGTTTAACTGTTTTACGACCTCAAGTTCTAGGCAAACATCTGAAAGAGAAGTATTTTTGACACAGAGGTGCTACATTTTTAAGTTTCTGTTAGCCTGGGAACTGAAGGCAGAGGTGACAAAGAATGATGTAATCTGAGATAACCCAGCAGTCATTTTTGATAGTGATTTAAGAACCATCTCAGAGAGTGAGTCTGGGCATTTTGCATTTGTCTTTGGACCTAGAGACACTCATCAGCACTTCTTCTTGCTTGTTGGTCAGTAAGTAAGACTTAAATTATAGTGATGTCTCTTAGAGATACACAGGAACTTAGTAAAATTAGTTTAGATGTTTTCTATATTTATGTGAGACTGCACTGTTTTTTTAAAATATTTCCTGTGATTCTGAACTTTGTTGTCACTGTATTGAGTTTTTGGGTATTGTCTTGTTCTTTCATTATTTATTATTAAATATATTTAAACATTTTTAATTGTGGCTGGTTTGTTTAGAGATATTTAACCTCTTCGAGTACTTGCATATGTATTTGGTCACACTGTACAAGCCACTCCTATCATTAAAAGTCTTGGACACACTTGCCATTTGGATAATAGTAACATTACACAGTAGAATTGGTCACCCTTTGTAAAGGCCTTATAGTAGCTGATAAAGAGTGGTTGGTGGCAGCTGGTACTACCTTGTAGTCTGGGCAGAAGGGGGCATAGCTAGTGAACCTGTGCCAGCCTTCCCCAGGAGTGTCTGTGTGTTTGTATATAAATAAAATCTCAAAGTGTGTGTCTGTCACTTGGACAGGGATACGAAGCACTGGTTGGACAGAGAGGGTGCTGGAGGTTTTGGCTTGACCACTCAGCTGAGATCTTAGCCCTGTAGCTGTGCCTGTGGGGAGCCTTATTGGGGATCTGGAGAAAGAGGGAGAAACCAGCTCCCGACTGACTGTGATCTCTGTGTGCTCTTAAGGGAAATTGTACTTTACTGTGTGTGTACTTGTCATCCTCCCAATGTGCACGTCCCTCACTGGTGCTAGTGGTGAGGATTGAGGCTCCTTGATTACTGGGGCCAGTGCACGGATGCCGCATATGTAAATGGAAAAAAAAACATTAAAATGTTTTCTTTTCTTTCCCATTAATTTGTTTGTTTATACCTTGATATTTTAATAAAGGTGTTTAAAAAACTGAAGTGCCAAAAAAAAAAGTAGAACGGTGTTGATCCATAAGGAAACAGATTGAAAAAAGATACTTTTTATTATTGGTGGATCTTGATGCGGTGAAGGCATTCAGTAAGGTCAGCAGGCATCTTATGAGTAGGGCAGTGGTAGCATTTGCATTCCCTGGGAGAATAATGAGGTTAATAAGTAAAAAATATGAAGGATCAGAGGCAAGAATGATGATGAGAAGGTTCCTCTCTGATAAGCTGTGTCTGATCAGAGGAACCAGGTAGGGATGTCTTCTTTCTACTTTATTTACTTTATACTTAACACCATTGACAAAGAAAACAAGGAACTCTCACATTCAAGGATGTAACTGATATGGTAATAAAAAAAAACTTAGCCTTACTAACATATGTTATTATTTTCTACTTGATAAATCCAGAAAGGGCATTTAAGTATTGTGCAACATTTTGACAGTTTGATTTTTTTTGTTCAGGATATAAAATTAATGAAGGTACAGCAAAGACTATAGAAGGTAAACTGTGTTCCTACATGTGAATTTGTTCAGCAATACCTGTATTTATGGGGATCTGACAAGATTAGTGTTTAGGTACATGGGTTAAAAATGATTTTGTTGTGGTGGCTACGGGATACATAAGAAGAGACCAAACAGAAGGTAATACAAAAATTGAGAAGTCGGAAGCTCTTGGCTATAGAGACAAATATATGATATACAAGCAGTGAAAATTTTTCTAAGTCCCTTTAGTATTATGTACAGGTCAGGTCATCAACCAGCGAAGGTGTGGACCATACTTCATAAGTAATTTATTTGGGAGTGAAAGCGAGCAAGAGTTAAGGTGGGATAAATTGTTTCCCCATTGAATAATGTAGTTTAAGTATTACCAGAGATGAACGGATACTTTAGAGATGCTCAGTTTACTTAATCACGTAGAAGACTAGAAGCGGAAAGAAATTATCCCCCCAAAAGGAGAGATATCTATACCAAGCGATTGCAGCCCCCCAAACATCTCCAACGCCCAAGTGAGAACTGCTCTCTCCAAAGCAAAAAACACAGCATCCATGGGACCTGATGGTGTCCCCGGCTGTGTGCTCCACGAACTCAACGAGGAATTAAACCCACAGCTAGGACAGCTGTTTAATCATAGTCTTACCTCTGGATACGTACCCAGGGAGTGGCGCACTGCAACTGTGGTCCCACTTCACAAAGGCGGTGCCTCCACCGACCCTGGAAATTACCGCCCATTAGCTTGACAAGCCTTATCTGCAAAGCCATGGAGAGGATCATAATGGACCTCATAAATAAAGACATAGGGAATTTGCAGACTTTGGATCCATCCCAGTTTGGCTTTGTCAAAGGCAGATCATGCCTTCTAAACTTGGTTGACTTTTGAAACAGTCACCAAAGCCATTGATGAGGAAAGGCAGTCCATACAGCCTACCTCGATCTGGCGAAGGCCTTCGATACAATACCCCACTCGGGTATCATTGAAAAACTCATCAGCTTAAATGTTAACCCATACATCACAAGATGGGTTGCAAACTGGCTGAGTGACAGAACCCACAGGGTCAGAGTTGCTGGCGCCATGTCAGACTCAAAGCCTGTCACAAGTGGTGTACCACAGGGCTCAGTCCTGGGCCCACTCTTGTTTGGCATCTACTTTTCCAAGTACAAGCAAATACAGGAGGGTTATGGCTGACAAAGTTTGCAGATGACTGCAAACTGGGCCATAGTAGAAAACACATCTGACACAGATATCCTTCAGAAGGGTCTCACAGAAACGGATAACTGGTGCTAGAGCCATGGCCTAAAGTTAAATGCCAAAAAATGCATAGTCATACCCTTCGGGAAAAACAAGGTTACCCCTAGCTACCAAATAGGTGGCAATCCACTGAGCACAGAAGAAGTTATCAGGGACCTGGGGACCCAGGTTGATAGTAGTCTGTCATTCGACACCCATGTAGCTAAAGTAGTTAGGAAAACCTTCTACATTGCCCACCTTATCATAAAGGGATTCTCATCTAGATCAAGGGAGGTCATAGTCTCCCTATACTCATCACTCATCAGACCAATGATTGAGTACAATGCCCCATTCGGAATGTACCTGACCCGACACTTGCA
Organism: Protopterus annectens; assembly: GCF_019279795.1. Classification (NCBI taxonomy): domain Eukaryota; kingdom Metazoa; phylum Chordata; order Ceratodontiformes; family Protopteridae; genus Protopterus; species Protopterus annectens. The sequence continues at coordinate 598,109,289 of NC_056741.1, read as the reverse complement.
GCAGCTGGAGAGGCCACAAAAGTTCCTCACCAAAAGGATAAAGGGTCTCAAACATCTGTCCTATGCTGCCCGACTGAAAGAACTCCAGCTCTATTCAGTCGCACGCTTGCTCAGAGGTGACCTTTGCCTAACATACAAGGCCATGTCAAACCCAGATTTGATGAATATGCTTCACCTCAAAAATCTAGATCCGTCAGAGCCACAAGGGCGGAGACTTAAACCTCGACACGGCTATTAATAGGGCGTGCTGGAGGGATAGATTCATCACCCAAAGACTCCTATGCTGTGGAATAAAATCCCGGTATATGTGAGGCAGAGCACCTCGCTGGCCTTGTTCAAGAGAAATCTTGACCAATGGATGGGAGATCGCAGATATACCCCAGGGATTACCTCAGTGTCACTGCTCAACAGAGGCACAGCAAAATAATGGGTATAGTTCCCCATACTAAAGGGGTGGCGTAAGCCACAAAACTATGGGCTAGGCTTGTAAATGCCCTCGGGCAGATAGCCTAGTATGAACCTATGAACCTATGAAAAGTGGGGGATATCACAAAATAAGGAGAAGGAAGGATTTTGGAAGCAGGCAGTTAAGGAGAATAATAACATGCAGAATGCTATATTTACACAGAATGCTATATTTACAAAGTACCAGAAAGTATTTTAAGAACTAAGCCAACATGTGACTTGAGAAAGTAGATGTAACCAGTAGAGATGACTGGAAGTAGGGTGGCAGAAAATAGGTAAGAGGAATTGATTTTATTGGAGAAAATTAGTAAAGGAGCCAAGGTACTGGGAACAAATAACTTAGTAGGAACCAAGGAGAAACGGGTAATAGATTGAGATGAGACCAAGCAGAAGTTTGAACTGCAGGAATGGTAACAGAGTATAGGCAAAGAGGGGTAGGGATGGAAGTATTAAGTAAAAGCTTTGGGTTTTTCGTTGAGTCTGGTTTATAAACTGCTGTTAAAAAGGGTAATTAGTGTGACATGTAAAGTAATAGGTTCATATGTTCATAGATTAGTACTAGGCTAAATGCCCTTGCGAGCCATTTTAAGCCTAGCCACTTATCCCTTGTCAGACTCGAACCCTGCACCTCATGTGTGTAAGGCAAACAAATATAAATTAATGTAAAGTAATGTGTGGTAACTGCAAGAATCATTCAGAAGAGATTAGAAAAGACTGGTAAGTGAGAATGAAAAGGTAATGTAGAAAGTAACTGTGAGAAGAAATTTGTATGGATCCCGTGTTTAGCAAATCTAGATGGTTTAAGATTTGTGCATGTTAGTGTTTCCGTAAATATTTATGAGTATAACTCAAAAGACGTGATAGTCATTTGGTAGAAGAGAGTTTGTGGGTGTAAAAAAACAGTGAATGAAAATGAGTAAATTCTTGTTTGTGTGAAATACTTATGGTTGATTGAAAGTTTTATGTAGTGTAGGTAAGTAGGAATGTGCAGAAAAATTCATGTTTGAACTAAAAAGTGTTCACTGTGAAGATGTGCAAGACTACGTTATAATAGTTGGTGTGTATGTGTTAGTATTCACTAGTTAGGGTTAGGTACAGTGTTGTGCATGTTTTGATTTGTGTGATGTTCTTTGTGTTTCACTGTTGCAGTCATTACATTTGGGTAATCTGCTGGCAGGTTGCCCTCAGTCGGCCTGAATAACAAAGTCTTGGGTCCTGCGTCGGTTGCTTTCTTTTCTTCCATGACGTCAGGTCGTCAGGGGTATAAAACATGCAGCCGACGCCATTTTATTCAGTCTTTCGTGCCGAGCAGTGCCCAAAGCAGAAGCAGTTCGCAAGTGCCGGTCAGCCGACTCCTGAAATTTTCGCATTTGAGTTTCAGAACCAAAGTCTTCAATTAAAGCTAAGTATCCCATTGGGGAAACTTTTTCTTGCTCCTTACCGATGTCAGTAAAATTTAATAATTGCATTACTTGTGGGAAGTAAATACCTCATAAGGATTTTCATTTGTACTGTATTCCTTGCCTAGGCCCGGATCATAACGTGCCTTGCTGTCGGTTTTGTGCTAGATTTAACCAACACACTATTAAGCGTTGGTATATTTTTGCTTCAGAATATTTTGAATCCAGATTTAATTACCCTGAAATGTCGTCAGATAGCAATCCAACTACCAGAGTTCACAAAAAGCGCAAAGAAAAAGACAGAGACAGACCGTCAAGGTCCAAAACTGATGACAAAGCTTCTCCTAAGCCAGTCGCCGGTTCTCCGGTACTCAGTGAAGCGCTTTCGCAGTCCCTGATACCCGCTACTTTTAAGTCGCAGGCCTCTACATGCAGAGTCTGGTATGCCGCAAGATTCTCAGAGTATTGAACCCACGGATGTCTCTCCCTCGGATGGGTCTGGAGCCACTGAGCAGGCACTGGCTTCTGAGGGTGTTTTCAGGCCTCAACATTTTTATATAAAACCGACGCCAGCTTCAAAAACAACTTCTAAGTCTAAAAAAAACGACGCATGAGCCACGTGCTCAGGTCCCTATGCCTAAAAAACAAATGATCAAAATGGCTGAGAACTTAATTACCTTGATCAGGGGTTCCCAACCCCCCCACCCCCACCCCCACTAAGAGGCCTAGGCAAGACACTGATTATGAATCTTCAGATTTCTCTTCTGATCAGGAACTTTCTATACCACCCTATGAGGATTCATATGAAGAAGAATCCATCCCATCTGCATCTCCTCCTGAGGATTATTCTTTTGGAGAAACCTTGCATACTTTTAAGGGAACATTTTCAGTGGGAGAGTCAGGATTTCTCTGAATCAAAAAGGAGGCTTAGGGATTTCCTTCTTCTTCCTCAGCATAGGCTTTTGGCTATACCTCCTGTATTAGACATTGTTGATGATGTGTTTTTGGAATCGGGCATGGCTCTTGATTCCCTACCACCGGCTCCTAGTAAGCTAGACAGATACTACAGGGTTCCTGACTCACACAAATCCTGCTGCTGATCCAGAAACTATCTCACAGGGTCCCAAAGGTGTAAAGGCCTCTACAGCCAAAAATCCTACCCCCTCTGAAAGAGATTCCAGGGTGCTGGATATATGGGGAAAGAAGGTTTGTACGTCTGCAACCTTGACAACTAGGGCTTTAAACTGCCAGTTTCATGTGCTTAAATATCAACAGAATGTTATGGGCCTATTGAAACAGAAATTATGTTGATTTCTGATTGTGTAGAAAATAAAGAATTACAGGAATTATTGCATGCAGCAGAACAGGTTGGAAAGCATACTTTGTAATGTGGTTTTGATTCCTTGGAGGCCTCTTGCAGGGCCGCAGTAACTGGATCTGTGATTAGCAGGCATGCCTGGCTCAAGGAGCAAAATCTGCCTGTTCATGTTAAAGCTAAATTGTTGGATGCCCCTTTACAGCATGGTACTCTGTTTGGTAATAAGGCAGAAGAGGTTTTAAAGAAAATGGAAGACAAAGCTAAATCTATGCAAACTGTATAAGATTTCTTACAAGTGCAGCCACCCAGATTCAGTAGGCACTGGCCTACTAAAAATTGGTCATTTCCTGTGTCCAACAGAGCCTCTCAAGGCAAATCCAGGCACTCTAAAGGCTCTAGATACCAATCACAGGGTTCTTACAGGTCAAAGCAATGGGATGCCTCCACCTCCAAATCTGGAGGAAACAAAGCACAATCCTACAGTAAGCAGTCTCAATGACTTCCCTCTGCCATCACCAAGCACTTATCTTTTGGCAGCCCCCTTGGGGGGAAAATTAGCACTTCATGCTCAAAATTGGCAGTTAATTACCCAGGACAAGTGGGTATTAAACATCGTATCCCAGGGGTACAGATTTCATTTCCATACTTTGTCAATTTCAGATGGTTGGCCAGACCTGCCACAAAATCAATGGGCAGAGGCTCAGAAACAAGTTGCGTCCCCCATGGATATGGGGGCTATTCAACCAGTACCAGAACAGGAAAAAGGACAAGGTTTTTATTCAAGACTGTTCCTGGTACCCAGAAAAGACAATGCCTGGCATCCAATACTGGACTTATTGATTTTGAACACATTCCTGGACATTCCAAAATTCAAAATGTTGACTTTACAACAGCTACTGCCCATGCTGGGCAAGAACGCTTGGTTAGTGACTCTAGACTTAAAAGAGGCCTACCTGCATATCCCAATAAGGGAATCGTGCAGAAGATACCTCCGCTTCAAGGCAGGTTTTATGCATTACCAATTCTCTGCACTGCCCTTTGGCTTATCTACTGCGTCCAGGGTCTTTACAAAGTGCCTGGCACCAGTAATTGCATTCTGCAGACAAAGAAGCATACAAATGTATCCTTACTTGAACGACTGTCTCATTCAAGCAGAAAACAAGGACATTCTTCAACATCTGGTGTTTGTAAAAAGGCTTCTAACATGCCTAGGGTACACAATAAACTAAAAGAAATCACAACTGGTACCCTCTCAAAAAATTACATTCCTGGGTGCAAGCTTGAATACAACTGCCCGGATGACTTACTTTACGCCAGACAAACAAAGGCAACTGACTATATACTTCAAACAGATGGTAACAAAAACCCAGTTATTTGCAAGACAAATTCTGCAGGCTCTGGGGTTCATGGCATCCTGCATTCTACTAATTTCATATGCAAGACTGCATATGAGGAAACTTCAATGGTACCTAAAAAGCTGATTGAGTCAACATTGTCACAGTCTGGAAACAATGATTCCACTCATTCCCTGCCTACAACAGGAGTTTCTTTGGTGGGCAGAGACATGCCACCAAAACAAGGGACTGTCATTCACTCTACCACCTGCCACCCAAACCCTAACTACAGACACATCAGACTATGCTTGGGGGGGGGGGGCCCACCTGGCGGGGATATGCATTCAGGGCATATGGAGCCCAAACCAAATTTATCTACATATCAACCAGAAAGAGATGATAGCTATTCAAAATGCCCTGACAGCCTTCAAGGACTTACTTCATCCAGGACAACTACTGATAAAGATGGACAACACCACGGTTATGTGGTACATAAACAAGCACGGGGGTACACATTCCTACCCCCTTTGCAGACTAGCCATGGCATTGTGGGACAGAACCTTGACTTACCAAGTACATATTCAAGCTCAGTTCCTGCCAGGAAAACAAAATACTCCGGCAGACGACCTAAGCAGAAATCTTATGGACCCTCACGAGTGGAAACTGGATCCACAAGTCTTTAGCATGGTAACACAGAAATGGGGAAGCCCAGACATAGATCTGTTTGCCTCTCCCCAAAATTATCTACTGGACAAATTCCGCACAAGGACTTATCACAGACAAGCATGGAAGGTGGGTGCCCTATCCTTCAGTTGGAAAAACCTATCAGTCTAGGCCTTTCCTCTTCTGCCCAGGGTCTTACTAAAGGCCAGACAGGAAAAAACAAAAATGATCTTAATTGCTCCGGACTGGCCCCTCCAGCACTGGTACCCAATTCTAAGGAATATGTCTCAACTCCCTCCTTGGTACTTGCCTCAAATTCCTCATCTACTGTCTCAGCAGAAAAATCAAATTCTGCACACTCAGCTCCAAACTCTGAACCTGGCAGCACGGCTGATCATGTAGTTATTCAAACAACACCTCTCAGTAAATCTGTTATGGATGTCATTTTAGAAGCCAGAAGGCCTAGTACTAGAAAATTCTATGCTGATAAATGGAAGAGATTCTGTTCTTGGAACCAAACACAAGGAATGGACTCAGCAAAACCAAATTTTTACAATACTTGACTGAGATGCTTGACAAGGACCTATCCTTCTCTTCAGTAAAAATCCATGCCTCTGCCTTTTCGGCTCATTACAACACGGAGCCGCCTATCTTCTCTCATCCTCTGCTAAAGCAGTATCTTAGAGGGGCCAAAAATTTAAGGTCTCCCAGAAGATCACCAACTCCTGCATGGGACCTCAATTTTGTGCTGGAAAAACTCACCCTGCCTCCTTTTGAACCAGCAGCTACTGCGGATATAAAGTTTTTATCTTGGAAATCAGCTTTCCTTTTGGCAATCACTTCAGCAAGAAGGGTTTCAGAAATACAGGCTCTCATGGCTGTGGAGCCTTTTATTACATTTCACCCGGACAGGGTGTCCCTCAGGACCAATCCTTCCTTTATGCCTAAGGTGGTATCCAGTGTGGCTCTTAACCAAACTATTCACCTGCCAACATTTTACCCAAATTCTCAGAACATGGGGGAGTGGATTCTGCATTCATTGGACTTACACAGACAACTAAGATTCTATTTAAACAGGACCAAATCTTTAAGAAAGTCTGAGCAACTACTGGTGGCATTTGCATCAGTATCAGAGGGGAAGGCTATATCAAAGCAAACTATTTCTAAGTGGATAAGCCACTGCATTCGTTTCTGCTACTTGCATCATGGTAAACCTGTACCCAAGGGAATCAGGTCACATTCCACCAAAGCTGCCTCTACTTCAGCAGCTTTTCTCAGAGGAGTTCCAACCAAAGACATTCTAGAAGCTGCTATTTGGAGCTCTGTTCATACCTTCACAAAGCATTATCATTTGCCTCTCTTTTCTAAATCCAGGGCAGGCTTTGCCACTGCAGTTCTGCAGGGCCTTATAGCAGCTCCTAATGCTATTTAGTTCCATCCTCCCATCCATAGCATTGGGATTCTACCCAAATGTAATGACTGCAACAGTGAAACATGAAGAACATAGTACAGTTGTGTACACTTACCATAAATGTAGATGTTCGAGTATATTCACTGTTGCAGTCCGGGTTACCCACCCGCCATCCCCCTTTTCTATAACTTCTCTTTCCTTCACTATACTCTAAAGCCTTTGTGGTGTATTTGCTTTTAGATGAAGGTAAAGTTTATGTTGCTAAAAGTGTAGTTTTATATATTGCTGTTTAGTTATATATATTTATATATATATATATATATTGTTGCTCCCCATTTGGGGGGCACCTGACATCTGTGGCAAGAAAAACTGAATAAAATGGCGTCGGCTGCATGTTTTATACTCCTAACGACCTGGCGTCATGGAAGAGGAGACAGTAACCAATGCAGGACCCAAGACTTTGTTATTCAGGCCAACTAAGGGCAACCTGCCAGCAGATTACCCAAATGTAATGACTGCAACAGTGATTACACTTGAACGTCTACATTTATGGTAAGTGTACACAACTGTACTTTGTGTCCTTTTGTCTTATGTGAGGGTACTGTCAACAAAAGGTTTGTTGTAATGTAATGTGTAGGATTGGGCATTAGGGCAGGGGTAGGGGTAGGGTTAGCACACATGAGTAAGGTGGTGCAGTATACCTGTGGGGAACAGTTTTGTGGCTACAGTCTTTTTGACTCAGTAAATTGGATGAAGTCCTCTTTGTTTCTCTCTTAGAGGTTTATTTTCTTGGGTGCAGAACTGGGCACATTGTTAATCTTCTTGCCTACTAAGAGAGCTCAGAATGTCATGTTTTTGGTAACCTAGGTAAGAGCGCAGCAAGGGGTCCAGGATCACATCCTACTATATCTTGTAGAATTAATAGTAACCATGATCCTCATGATGATGATGATTGTACAACTGAAGATGTATGTGTTGCAGTCAGCATTTTTGTTTAGGTCTGCTTTTGGTGTCAGACTGTCATTGCCAGGCCTTGGACTGAAGAAGAATCCATACCAATTTCCGTGTGTGTGTGTCCCTTTTCTTCAGGTCAGCTTGTCACATATTCTGATATGGATTCTCTTCTGACAGTATAGGAAATGAACTGCTACCTGCAGTCCAGGGTTTGAGTCCCTAAGCCTTCATTTTGCCACCTTTATGACTCTAGGCAGGTCACTTAATCAGACAGTGTTCCTTTGCTTTGTCTAAAAAAGGTTCATATAGTTCAGTGGTCCACTCCAGTTAACAAATGTACATGGAGAAATAGCTAAGCTGTCATATGGTACATACACTGTCAAGAGGCTTGGGTTCATACTTCGAAGACAGACTAAGCTGATCTGGCATTGGGCCATATACAGGGAGATTACATTGGCATCTATTCATATCTTAGGAGATGTAGGTATCCTGGTGGACTTCATGCATTCTATTTCTACCCCATTCTTAGAGCTGGAGATTTTGGGTCTTGGGTGGTTCGAGTCTCTCAGGAGCAAGGTACACTGGAGATTGCTCATTGTGTTTAAATGGGGAGGATATTGTCATCCCGCCCTTTTGCTAAGTACAGCAGAGCAAGGAAAAGATTGGAAGTGGATGCATTTCATCTTCCATTGCATATGAAATTCCTGTACATTCCCATCATCCCCTTTCATTTCATTTTTAATCACAGTAAGAAAAGAGAGGACAAACTTACCTTTTTTAGACCCTCTCCTGATCATGAAGGATGGAAGTTTTCCCCATCAGTGTAACTGCTGGCTTCACCTCACAACATGGTTCCTTGATTCCACTGAGCCTCTCAGTGGCTAAAACCATTAGGTCTGCCATTTGTCAGACTTCTGCTACGTGGGAACGATTTCCAAGGGGATAAAGAAATATCTTCTTCTGCCTTTCAATCATTCAGAATGCACATTCTTCTGACTCATCTTGAAGTACCTGAATAATTTGGGTGTCATTATTCCATAATACATATGGAAGACATTTCTGCTCATTATGACCTTAAAGAAGTCCAGACTTTGGTCCATCATCTTAAGTTTCAGCAACTCCTTAAATGATTCTGCTTCTCCGTTCTGCTTGGAAGAATGTTTCTCTTTCTTAAGATTTTTACTTTCTTAATTAATAGGCTTGCTTATCTACTGGTCAAACCTGGGGTTTGATGGCATTGGAGTTCTCATCCTAGGAGACGTTTTTTTGTTGGTGGCCACATCCTCTTCTCATAGGATTTTGGAGCTTCTGGCCCTTGTTTGTGAATAGTCATTCTTTCAGAGGACTAACTCACACTTCTCCTAAAAGTGATCTCAAAAGTGTCATTAAAACAGTTTAGGGTCTGTTTCTCTCTCTCTCTCTCTCTCTCTCTTTTTTTGTCTGGGATCAGAAACTTGGGATAAAAGAAACCACACTCTGGGCATGTATTCACGGGTTCTAGAACTGAGAGCATTACTTAATTGGAGGGACATCTGTTTGTCTCATTTGCTCTAGGTAGTACGGCTGGCAATTACTAAGCAAATCCTCTCCTATCTTTTGCCATCAGGACAATGAAAAGCACTTCAGAAAAATGTAGTCAAAAGTCACTTCAGTCATGCATGGCTGCTTTGTTTGTTTGCTTGAAGAATTGTTTCCATTGTAAACTTTTGTGCCACAACCACTTAGTTGTCAGCTTACCTTCACCAAATACTGTCACTTGGAGTATGATTTCAGAAGTCAAACCTCTTTTGATACCTCAGTACTTCAGTCCTTAGCTTTCTTTTGGCCATCTGCAGCCTGCCTCTCTGAGGATTTAGTACTGCTTAGACTCAGCAAAGGGTATCCTCAGAATCAAATGTATTTGTTTTACTGAATTTAAATTTGTTAACCAGGGTATATCACTGGTCATAGTAGACCCATTTCAGGTTCAGCAAAAAGATAAAGTAGGGATAACAAAACAGGTTTGCAAATAATTCTGGTGTGAAAGAAGAATTAGCGTAGAAGTTAGTCGAGAGGATTAAGCTGTGAGTTGTTAATGAGCAACTTCCTGTAGTCCAGGATGCAGGGTTTGATTCCATCTACTCCCATTTGCCTCCTGTGTCACTCGGAGCAAGTCACTTAATCTGACAGTGCTGCCAGATTACCCTAAAATGTCCAGTGGACTTACCTGGTTAACAAAAGTAATAAACCTAAAGTCATGCACAATATGTATGAACAAAACAGGATGTTGTACAGGTGTTAAATTATGTAGGCTGTATTTACTATATAATAGATAGTAGAGGCAGTTAGGCCATCTGTAGCCTGTCTCTCTGAGGATTTAGTACTGCTTAGACTCAGCAAAAGGGTATCTTCAGTTAACTGGAGCTGCTCAGAGTTTGGTGACTTTAGCCAGAGATCTGGAATGAGTGTTGCACTTTAACTGTATTTATTTCAATTGCTGCTTCATTTTTGATGATTGTGTCTGCATTTTTTCTGCACTTTGAAATTCTGTACTTCTGCCTTATATAGCATAGGCTAGATTCAGACTTGCTGAATCTAGACTGTTTTGTATTACTGTGCTCCAGCCATCTTACATTAAGAGGGCCTCCCTGCACCCTTGTGGCAGAAGTGTATAGCTCAGGTTCCATCTGAGTTGGGGATTGCTGGAGAAGGGCTCAGTTTGGAGCTTTCCCATTGGTAGTTTGTCTTAAAACTGTTGAATTTTGCATGTATTTAAGCCTCACATTTGCCTGTAGCTGCACATCCAACAACAAGAGATAGCATTGCCCTGTACAGATGCAAATGCATGGAAACTTAAATTTTCCCTAGATGTCCGTCAGAAGAACCGTCCCAAAGTCCTTTGTTGCTCTGCACACTGAGCAGCATCGCCACAGCTCTTCACCCTAAACTGTCAACAGAATAATCCTGTCTGTTATTCCTACATGATAAACTAATCTAACTCACCCACTCTCCAACAGCACTGTGGTATAAACCTGCCATTATGGATGGTCACTTCCCACTATTTCTCCTGCCACTCTAATTGACTTGGGCATCCTGAAGCAATGTAGTAATTGCGTCATGTATACTAACAATCACTTAGTCCTGAAACAAACAAATGCTGTATGTGAGAGATGTAATTACACTATCAATTTGTAAACAGTCCTCTCACATAACAAAAAAACAACATGTCAAACAGATTGTTCATAGGTAAGTACTAGGCTATCTGCCTGAGGGCATCTGTAAGCCTAGCCAGAATGTGTTGGCTTTCGCCGCCCCCTTAGATTAGTTCCCTGTGCCTCTGTCCAGCAGAGCCATTAGTTCCCTGTGCCTCTGTCCAGCAGAGCCACTGCAGTGATCCCCATTGTAAATTTTCTGTTTTCCATCCACTCGTCAAGGTTTCTCTTGAAGAGTGTTAGTGAGGGGCTCTGCCTAATGTAGATTGGAATCCTGTTTCAAAGCATGGGGAGTCTCTGGGACAGGATTCTATCCCTCCAGCACATCCTATTTATCATTGTGGTGAGGTTTAGATCCCTACAGCGTGTGGCTCTCGGGGATTTGTTTTTTTTTTTTTTTTGGGTTGGACATGGCCTTGTATGTCAGGCAGAGATCACCACTGAGTAAGCGGTATGCAACTGAGTACAGCTGGAGTTTCTTCAGTCGGGCTGCAAAGGGCATATGTTTGAGGCCAGTAATCCTCTCGAGGAGGTACTTCTGTGGTCTTTCCAGCTGTTGCAAGTGTCTTGTAAGGTACATCCCAAATGGGGCGTTGTACTCTATGATGGGTCTGATGAGTGATGAGTAGAGGGGCACAATAACCTCTTTTGTTCTAGATGCGAACCCTTTTGTGATTAGGTGGGCCACATAGAAGGATTTTCTAACCACCTTGGCAGTATGATTATCAAAGGAGAGATTACTGTCTGCTTGGGTCCCCAGATCCCTTATTACATTTTCTGTATTTAGGGGACTACCACGTATCTGGTAGTTTGCGGGTACTTTGTTTTTTCCAAAGGGGATGACTATGCACTTTTTGGCATTTAGCTTTTGACACCAGGTATTCATCTCAGTGAGACCCTTCTGGAGGATGTCTGTATCAACCGGAGAGTTAGTTATGGCCCCCAGTTTGCAGTTGTCTGCGAACCTGGTCAGCCATAGTCGTCCTGTGCTTGCCTGTACCTCTGAGAAGTATATACCGAACAGGAGGGGTCCCAGGACTGAGCCCTCAGGGATGCCACTTGTAACCGGTTTAGAGTCGGACCTAGAGCCTGAAACTCTCACCATGTGGGTTCTATCTGTGAGCCAATTGGCACCCCATCTCATGGCGTAGGGGTTTATGTTCAGGCTGGTGAGCTTGTCTATAATACCAGAATGGGGAATGGTGTTGAAAGCCTTTGGGAGGTCTAGGTAGGCTATGTAGACCTCCTTTCCCTTGTCTAAATCCTTGGTAACTGTCTCAAAGAAGTCTACCAGGTTTATGTCTCTGTTAATGAGTTCCATGATGATGCACTCCATAGCCTTGCAGACCAGGCTAGTCAGGCTTATACAGCGATAGTTCCCGGGGTCCGTTGTGGCTCCACCTTTGTGGAGTGAGGTAACTGTTGCTGTGTGCCACTCTATGGGTACATAGCCTGTAGAGAGGCTGAGTTTGAACAGTGTGTTTAGGTGAGGGGTTAGTTCATTTTGGAGTTCGTGTAAGACACAGCTTGGGACACCGTCCGGCCCCATTGAAGCTGTGTTTTTGGCTTTGGATAGGGCTGTTTTAACCTGTGTGTCAGTGATTGCAGGGGCTCTACATTCTTCTGGTATGGTTATGGCCACTTTAGGGGGTGAAGTTTGCACTAAACCTGTCTGCCAGAATGTTGGCAATATCAGTTGGTTCAGTGTATTTTGTGCCATTCTGCACTAACTCAAAGCAGATCTTAGAGATTATACTTAGGTTCTTGACGTAGCTAAAGGACGCTTTGTGGTTATCTTTGGAGTCCTTGGCAATTTTTTTTCGAAGCTAGCCTTGGATGATTTTATGAGGGATCGTAGTTTCTTGCTGATACTGATCAGGGATGTCTTTCCTTCTTGGGATTTTACTCTTTTCTGTACTAGTTTCCTCCTCCTGTTGTATAGCTTATTTATGGCAGGGGTCCACCAGACTGGTTTCCTTTTCTTGGAGGAGTGAGTCTTGGTTTTGCTTGGGATAGCACAATCCATGCATTCTTGCAGGTGCTCATAGAGTGCCTTTGTAAGGGATTCAGCAGCTTGGACAGTGTTGTCCTTTAGCATGGGGGCTGTGAACCTTTCCACCTTGGTCTTAAGTAATGTGAAGTTTGCTTTTGAAAAGTTTTTCACGGTGGTTTCCTTCATTGGTGGTGGGGGCGGAATGTGGATATCCAGAGTGATTAGTCTATGGTCTGATCTAACCAGCGAGTGGTTGATCTCGGGTGTAGAACACCAGTTGCCCATGTTGGTGATGACCAGGTCCAATTTGTTTTCACCTCTGGTGGGGCTGTTGACCAGTTGATCCAGGGCGTTCGAGTTTATAAATTCTAGGAAGCGTTGGGCAAGGGAGTTAGTACTTGAACAGTTCTCCCAGTTAATGTTTGGGTAATTGAAATCACCGAATATTAGGGCATTTGGTAGGACCTTCATATTTTCCAGTGTCTGCAGAAACGCAGAATGGGGGTCCTGGGTCATGGTGGGTGATCTGTAGCAAGCTACAATTTGAATTGCAGTTTTGCCCATTGTTAGTTGCACTTGGATGATCTCTGAGGCATTGTGCTGCGCCACTAACCTGGAGGTGTGGGTATCCTTGATGAATATGGATACACCCCCGCCTTTTGTGTTTTGTTCTGGGCTCTGTGGCCGAAAAGTATGGTATGAGTTATAGCCTGGTAGTGCTGGGGTGCTCTCTGGAACCTTAAACCAGGTTTCTGTTACTGCACAGATATCGATGCTCACCATACTGAGGAATGCCTCGAGTGCATGCATTTTGAGGTTTAGACTTTTGGCGTTGAGTAGTATTACCCTTAGTTTTTGGTTACTTGTGCTATTTATGGTGGTGGGTTTGTCTTTTGAGCCTTGCCTAAAAAAGGCATTATGGGGGCAGCAAAAGCCTTGGCCAGTATTCAAAAGCCTAAGGGTAACAAGTGCAAGCCATCTCTTTCGAAGCAACATGGCTTGTCGAGCATGTCATCCTAGGTGGACAGATACTAGATCCCCTTTGAATGACATCAGAAACTTAGCCAATTGTTGAAATTGCTCATTTAGTCTTTATACTGTGGCATCATTCTTGGTGAGGGCAGGGTGCTACTCAGGGTCAGGATCATACCGGCCTGGGCTACATGATCAGAGAGCTCTTCCATGTCTCTTTTCATGTAGTCCAGGGAGGTACATCTCAGGTCATTCACACCAACATGGACAGTGACAGAGTCTTATTTGTACTTGCTCTGGAGCGACCTGCGTGCTTGTGTTATGTGGTGGATCCTGGCACCCGACAGGCAGCTAACTGTAACTTTCTCCTTGTCCAGCCTAGTTAGTGTGACATCAGTGTGCCTGACTATAGAGTTGTTAGCTCACTCACCTCACCTTTCACACAAGTTCAGTGCACAACACATAAATCTACATACTCAGAGGTACTCACTAGAAGCCTACCAAAAGATTAGAGACCTCCCAAGTGCAAATTACCTGCACACACCTCAACATGTATAGAAACCACAGGAGATAACACACATATCAGTGTCTTACCAGATAAGCCCCTAAGGCAAAACACCTCAAATCCTAATGTCTTGGTCATAGGAGACTCCATAGTGAGACACATATTTGTCCCCGTTACCAGGTTGGACAAGGAGAAAGTCACGGTCAGCTATCTAATGAGTGCCAGGATCCGTCAGATCACACACACACACTCAGGTCACTCAATAAGAAGTACTGTGATGACTCTGTCATAGCCCATGTTGGGGTGAATGACTTGAGACATACCTCCCTAGACTATATAAAGAGAGACATGAATGAACCCTAGCCCTAAGCAGCATTCTACCTTCACCCAGGATGATGCCACAATATAAACAAAAAATTATTGACTTCAACAGTTGGCTTAGCTTCTGGCGTCATTCCAGGGGGATCCAGTTTTTGTCAGCCTGGGGAGACATGGTCGACAGGCCATATTGCTTTGCCATATATGGTCTGCACCTGTCTACCCTAGGCTTTGAGATACTGGCCTTTTTAGGCAATGTCAAAAAGGCAACATTTCTGACAGCAAAATCCACTCGAGACAAACTCAAGGTTCTGCTCCTTAATACTAGGAGTCTAAACACAAAACTGCACTCTCTGCCGATGTCTGTGCAGTCGCTGAAACATGGTTCAAGGCTACAGAGAGCACCCCAGCTGTGCAAGGCTACAATGCCTTCCACATATTCAGACCTCAGAATGAACAAGAAAGAACCAAAGGTGGAGGTGTATCCATCTTCATTAAAGCCAAGTACACTTCCAGGTTGGTCAGACAGTATGACTCTCTCGAACTATTCCATGAGCAACTAACTGTAGGCAGAACACCCTGCCACATCATTGCTAGCTATAAGTTCCACTCCATGAACCAAGAAAAGCGCAGTGCCTACCTGGACTTACTGGAGTCACTCCTCATACAGCCCAACACCTTAGTAATGTGAGATTTCAATTATCCCCTTCATCGATTGGGTAACATACACAAGCTCAAACATGCTCGCCCAGAGGTTCCTGGACTTTGTTAATGCAAATGCTCTGAGACAGATAGTCTGCACCCCCTACAAGGGGCTGTAATGTCCTTGACGTAGTACTCCCCAGTGTAGGTGGTCACTGCACTGTCGCCTGTGTGATGCCCTCCCTGGTATGATTGGACCATAATTCAGTCTTATTCAAAGTAATTGTTAGACCCCACACCGCCAAAAGACTAAAATAACTGAGGAATTTCTCCAAAGCAAACTACAGCCTATTAAGTGATGGTATAAAAAGTTTTATACCCCCTGCAATCACAGACAATAATAACTCCTGTTCAGATATGTACACAGATGTCCTCTATAATATCTTAGCGCATGTGTAGATTCTGCTGTACCTGACTGGATTAAAACCAGGCCCTACCGAAAAAACAAGCCACCTTGGTGGACATCTAGTATAAACAGATTGTATAATAAAAGGAAGAAACAGATGCCAGGAACAAGAGGAGCTGCCTCTGCAGAGGAAGAATTCCCTCAGCAGATTGAAAAAGGAAATCAGAAGTCTTGTAAAGTCCTCTAAAGCTAATTATGAAGCTAAAATAACATCCCTAGCCAATGACAATCACAAGGCATTCTTTAACTATGTCTGAAATCTAAAAGGGAGTTTCCAGCTGTGTGCTGAATTGGTAGTAGCTGGTACCACTAACACTATACCAGAGGAAATTGCTAACTGGCTAGCTGACAGATTTGGTGCAAACGTCAACCACCCCCAATCCACACCAGCCATACCTGAAAGGATACCTGACACTAGTTCTCTACCTAGTATCTGTAGAGATCATGTTATATCTGTGCTCTCCAAGGCCAAAAACACGACCTCAGTGGAATCAGATAACATCCCAGATTGCTTACTAAGCAATCTAAAACAGGACCTAACTGACCCACTTTCCGTTCTCTTTAACCATAGCATGAGAACTGGCTTTGTATCAGCAGAAGGAGAACAGCAACAGTAATCCCCTTGCATAAAGAGGGGCCATCAACTGACCCTGGGAACTGTAGACCCATAAGTCTAACCAGCCTCATCTGCAAGGCCGTGGAAAGGATCATCATGGACCTTATCAACAAAAACATAGGCAACGTTCAAACTCTAGAACCAGTCCAGTTTGGCTTCATTAAGGGTAGCTCGTGCTTATTGAAACTGGTAGACTTCTTCGAGAAAGTCACCAGATCCCTGGATTGAGGGTACCTATCTAGACCTAGCCAAAGCCTTTGACACAATCCCACACTTGGGTATCATTACAAAACACTCCCTGCTAGGTGTTAACCCTTACATCACTAGATGGTTAGCTAATTGGCTTATCAACAGAACACATACTGTCAAAGTTGGTGACTCCACCTCTACCGGTAGACCCATCACCAGTGGAGTACTGCAAGGATCTGTACCGGGCCCTTTAATATTTGGAATCTATTTCTTGAACGTCCAGGCCTTTGGCTTACTATGTTCTCTGATGATTATAAATTAGAAGCAATCATTGAGTCCCCCAACGATGTTAACATAAAACAGGAGGGGCCAACACAAACAAATGATTGGTGCCAAAGTCACAGTCTAAAACTAAATGCAAACATGTGCACTATTATCCCATTTGGCAAAGCAGAATTTCCCACTAATTACAATACTGACCACACTAAGTACTAAGTTTAAACCCAGTGGTGTGAGATCTGGGAACACAAGTCGACAGAAATCTGAACTTTAACCACCAGGTTTTCACAGTGGTAAAGGAAAACCTTCTACATTGTGCTTCTCATAAGTTAAGGCATCACATTGTGGTCTAAGGATGTTATAACCCCATTTTACTTGACCTTAATCAGACCATTAATAGAGTGCAATGCTCCCTTTTGCATATATTCTACCAGACACCTGCAGCAACTGGAGAGACCACAGAGATTTCTCACTAAGAAGATACAGGACCTCCAAACCATGACCTACTTGGGTAGACTGAAAGCCCTGTCACTGTACTCTGTATCAAATAGGCTACTGAGAGGTGATCTGCCTGGCCTACAGGGCAGTCTTTGACACCAACCTGATGGAAATGCTGCACATCCGCAAATCAAATGTCACTAGAGTCTCCCACTTTAGGGATCTCAACGTTGCTAGTAACATTAGCAGAACATGCTGGAGAGACAGATATGTCTCCCAGAGATTGCCACTGCTCTGGAATAAACTTCCAGTTCATGTGAAACAGAGCTCTTCAATGACCCTACTGAAGTGCAACCTGGATAAATGCATGGGTGACTGCACATTCACTCCGAGGGTGGAACCCATGTTCTTCATGGACAGGGATAGTCTGTGCTGATCTGTAAAGTACGTCCATCTAACCAAGGACAATTGGGGTAACCCAGGATTAACATGGCTAGGCTTATAAGGGCTCTAGGGCCACTATCCTAGTAACCTCCTATGAAGCTATGAGCAGAAGAGTTCTGTAGTGTAACAGCACATATAAAAAAGGAGAGAGAATGGAAAAGGGCGATATAAAGTAAGGGTGGAGAACTGGGGAACTCCCAGGTACAGTAACAGATGTAGAGGGTGGGAAGATAGATGAAAGTAATTAATGGAAGTCATTGCAGTGTTTGCATTTGACAGATATGACATAGAACAGATAATGTATGTTGTTAAAATGTGTAACAGTGGGACATGATACCCCCCCCCCCCCAACCGCCCTTCATGTCTGGACACCTTTTCCATTCATTGGCCGTGATTGGAGTTCTCTGTAAGTCATGCAAGCGTATACATTTGTATATGATACGTTTTTAGGTTTTCTTCATTATCTTGAGCTGCATGAGTGGATATTAATATTCCTGTGTGTGTGCTCAGTGGTGTGAGCAGAGTAGGGAGTTCTGGTGTTGGGTGAGCTGTGCTAGCATGAGGTGTCACATTGAGGCATGCACAGGCAGAGAGCACATTTGCTGCCAAACATAAGAACATGAGAGGAAAAAACTGAATCAGTGTTGAGGGAAAGTTATTGCAGACATTGTAATCATAGACCCACCAAGGGGTGTTTTCCTTATATACCGGCTGGTAGGATAGGGATATGTCCATTATTTACACAAGAGCCTACTGTAACTTCAGAGAGTTTAGAGAATCCAGACAGCATTTCTGCCTGCAAACCCATCTCTTCTTGAAGCTAAGTGGAAGAATATTTTTTAGTCCCTTTTCATGTTTGTCTCTTATGGCTAGAAGTCACTCTGGAGAGTTAGACATAGTCCTTTCTATGCAGAGTTTCATTGATGATGAATCTGCTGTAAAAAAGAGAGATAATTAGCAAAATATTGCATGATAACTATAAGAATCAATCCAAGGAGGTTAGAAAAGATTGGTAAGATAGACTGTAAAAGCAATTTACAAGAGAACAATGGAAAGACATATGTACGGCTCCCAAGTATGCAGCTAAGTCCAGAAGGTTTAGGATTTTTTCTTGAAAGTATTTGCATAGGTATTTTTATACCCCAAGCAGACTTCAAAGAATTTTCCTCAGGTAGACCGCAAATCAGCAAATGTTGGAGGCATGATGGGAAAGAAGGAGATAACTGGAAATATTTTTTGGGCGTGTAATGATCTGGCAGATTTTAAAAATTCCCTACAGAGTGCTGTGTCAGAAGTATTGGAGGAGCAATTGACTATAACTAAGGAAATGATTCTTTTGAGCTGATCAGCAAATGTTGGAGGCATGATGGGAAAGAAAGAGATAACTGGAAACATATTTTTTGGGAGTGTAATGATCTGCCAGATTTTAAAAATTCCCTACAGAGTGCTGTCTCAGAAGTATTGGAGGAGCAAATGACTGTAACTAAGGAAATTATTCTTTTGAGCTGGGACACAGGATCCGAATTCCCTAAACATAGTAAGGTCTAGATGTTCATCGTGCATACAGCTGCAGTCATAACAGAAGGGTTCTCCTGCCGTCAGGCGGGTCCTCGGTCGGCCGAATTCCAAAGTCTAGGTCCGGCGTCGGTTGTCGTCGTTTCTTCCCTGACGTCAGTGCGACAGGGGTATAAAAGAACCAGCCAACGCCATTTTCTTCAGTCTTTCTTGCCGCGCGGTGCCCGAAGCAGAAGCAGTTCGCAAGTGCCGGTCGGCCAGCTCCTGAGATTACGAAAAATTTGGAAACCGAAGTCTTCTTAAAAGCTAAGTACCCGTTGGAAACTTTTCTTGCCTCAGACCGATGTCAGACAAAGTTAATAATTGTATTTCTTGTGGGAAGCAAATACCGCATAAGGATTTCCATTCCATCTGTATACCTTGTTTAGGCCCAGACCACGACGTATCGGTCTGTCACTTTTGTGCTACCTTCAACAAACGCACTATTAAGCGTCGGGCGGAGTTCGCCCAGCATTTTTTTGGGAAAGCATTTAACTATACCATGTCGTCGGATACTCCGACTCCGGTTTTGTCTAAAAACCGCAAAGACAAGGACCGACACTCGAGGTCCGTGGCCTCTACCGACACCACGCCAAAGCCGACTACACGTGGTCCGGTTCTCAGTGAGGTGCCTACGCAGCCCCTGATTACCGACGACACATCTTTGGCGGTGTCTCCTGTACCCGAGGTTGCAGGCTCCTTGGCCCACACCCCTACAGATACCGAAGCCACTCTTGGCGTTGAAACACAGAATGTGGACAGGTCCACCTCCACTCAAGGTGTCTTCAGACCTTCCTCTTCTTTCTCCATCAAGGCTTTCACCAAGTCTAAAGCGTCCATGCACCCTAAAAGACCGGCTACACAGGGCCCATCTCCAGGCCCCATGCCTAAGAAACAGATGCTTAAAATGGCTGAGGATTTAATTACTCTAATCAGAGGTTCTCAGCCACCTCCGGACAAAAGGCCCAGAGTGGAGGAAGATTCCCCCTCCTCTGATCAGGGCTCCATTATTTCAGAACACTCTGACGATCAGGAACAGTCTTACTCCCCTTTTGAAGACTCTGATGCAGAGGAGTCTATTCCTTCTGTATCCCCCCCTGAGGATTACTCATTTGGGGAAACTTTGCATACCTTAAGGGAACACTTCCACTGGGAAGGCCAGGATTATTCAGATTCCAAGAAAAGGCTCAGGGAATTTCTTTTGTTACCCCAGCACAGGCCTCTGGCTATACCTCCTGTCTTGGACATCCTAGATGATGTTTACTCGGAGGCCTGCCTTAACCCGGACTCTCTACCTCCAGCTCCAGTTAAGCCTGACAGGTACTACAGGGTTCCTGACTCACACCAATTTCTTTACAAAAGCCATGCTGCTGACCTAGAAACCATCTCACAGGGGCCCAAAGGAGTTAAGGCTTCCATTGCCAAAAATCCACTACCTTCCGAGAGAGATTCCAGATCCTTAGAAAGGTGGGGAAAAAAGGTATATACCTCGGCTACCTTAACCATGAGAGCCTTAAACTGTCAGTTTCATATGCTAAAATACCAACAGTTTCTGTTATCTCAGTTGAAAAGTAAAATGTCACAACCTGAACAACCAGACTTGAAGGAGTTGCAGGATTTGATGCATAGTGCAGAACAAGTGGGTAAACATACCTTATAATGTGGTTTTAATGCTCTAGAGGCCTCATGTAGAGCTGCTGTTACAGGCTCAGTCATACGTAGGCATGCCTGGCTCAAGGAACAAGCCTTGCCTGATCATGTCAAAGCTAAATTACTAGACGCCCCTCTTCAAAAGGATGTACTATTTGAGGCAAATGCTGAGGAAGTATTACGGAAAATGGAGGAAAAAGCTAAATCAATGCAAACTGTGAAAGAATTTCTGCAGGTTCAACCCCACGCTTTTAGTAGAAATTGGCCTTCCAAAAACTGGTCCTTTCCTGCCACAGACAGACCCCAAAGAGGCAGATACAGGCGCCCGAGGGGCAGAGGACAATCACAAGGATCGTACAGAGGCAGACAGTGGCAAGCTCCTACACAAAGAGGTGGTGAGGACAACTCACAATCTTTCAGAAAGCAGACCCAATGACTTTCCCCTTTGCAGGCCAACCAGGTCTCAAATGGCAGCCCCCTTAGGAGGAAAGCTGGCACTATTCTCAAAAAATTGGCATGTTGTCACAAAGGACAAATGGATCCTGGACATTATAAACAGGCTACAAATTCCATTTTCATACCCTTCCAAAAATGAGAGGCATGCCAAACCTGCCACACAATCAAAGGGCAGAGGCACAAAAGCAAATTTCAGATCTTATAAACAAGAAAGCTATTCAAGAGGTACCTACACACGAACAAGGTCAAGGTTTTTATTCCAGGCTATTTCTGGTGCCAAGGAAGGGAAAAGATTGGAGACCTATTCTGGATCTTTCCATCCTAAACACATTCCTACTCGTACCAAAATTCAAGATGCTCACTCTACAGCAACTTCTTCCCATGCTGGGCAAGGAGTCTTGGCTGATAACATTGGACCTCAAGGAGGCATACCTGCATGTCCCAATCAGACAAAATTGCAGAAGATACCTCAGATTTCTTGCAGGTTCAACCCATTATCAATTCTCTGCATTGCCCTTTGGCTTATCTACTGCGCCCAGAGTATTCACGAAATGCCTGGCATCAGTAATTGCCTACTGCAGACTTCAAGGGATACAAATATACCCTTATTTGGACGACTGCCTGATCCAAGCGGACAGCAAGCACATTCTTCTGAAACATCTGGCTTATGTAATAATGTGATTAAACTCTCTGGGATACACAGTCAACAAAGAGAAATCAAGGCTAATACCCTCTCGGAATATAATTTTCCTGGGTGCCAATTTGGACACAAACACCCAGATGGCCTACCTCATGCCAGAGAAGCAGGGGCAACTAATTCAATATTTCAGAACACTGGCAAATTGCACCAGGCTGACTGCAAGGAAAATCCTGCAGGCTCTGGGATTCATGGCATCTTGCATCTTACTAATCCCATGTGCAAAGCTGCATATGAGAAAACTACAATGGTACCTAAAAAACATATGGTCTCAACACAGCCACAGTTTGGAAACAATAATACCACTAATTCCATGTCTGCAAAAGGAATTTCTGTGGTGGGCTCAAGCATGTCAAACAAACACAGGTCTTCCATTCAGCAAGCCTCAAGCAAATCAAGCCATCACAACAGACGCCTCGGACTACGCCTGGGGGGCGCACATGACAGACTGGTGCATTCAGGGCAAATGGTCCCAAAAAGAAAAGCACCTTCACATCAATCAAAAAGAAATGCTAGCAGTAATGAATGCTATTATAGCTTTCAAGGACCTTCTACAACCAGGTCAACTATTGATAAGAACGGACAACACCACAGTTATGTGGTACATAAACAAGCAGGGAGGAACACATTCTTATCCCCTATGCAGACTGGCCATGTCACTTTGGAACATGGCCATGGACTTACAAATGGAACTACAAGCACAGTACTTGCCAGGCAATGAAAACATGCTGGCAGACAACCTAAGCAGGAATATGACAGATCCACACAAATGGAAGTTGCATCCAAAAGTTTTTACAGAAATAATACAAGAATGGGGAAGGCCAGACATAGATCTCTTTGCCTCCCACAAAAATCATCAATTGACAAAATTCTGCTCGAGGATCTTCCATCCAAAGGCCTGGAGAGTGGACGCTCTCTCTTTCAGTTGGACTTCAATGACAGTTTATGCCTTCCCGCCTCTTCCTCTGCTGCCCAAAGTCCTATTGAAGATCAGAGCAGACAGACCAAAGATGATCCTCATTGCTCCGGACTGGCCAAGGCAACACTGATACCCACTCCTGAGGAGCCTGACGCATTCCCCTCCATGGACCCTGCCTCTAATGCCTCTTCTTCTGACTCAGCACAGCTTCAAAACTCTTCATAGTCAGCTAAAAACACTCAATCTAGCCGCATGGAAGATTCCTTAGCATCACAGCAGGCCCTACTCTCCAAGGAGGTGCAGGATGTCATTTTGGAGGCCAGAAGGCCATCAACTAGAAAAGCTTACTCCGCAAAATGGAAACGTTTTTGTGTCTGGAATGAGAAAAAGGGCCAGAAGCCTGGAAAACTGAATTTACCTCAAATACTACAATATTTGGCTGAACTGCTAAGCAGTGGACTCTCGTTCTCCTCCATCAAAATCCATGCCTCAGCCATTTCTGCAGAATACAACACAGATCCTCCTTTATTCTCTCACCCTCTTTTAAGACAGTTCCTCAGAGGGGCTAAGAATTTAAGACCTCCAAGGAAACAACCAATACCTGCTTGGGATCTCAATTTCATTCTGTAAAAACTGACTTTGCCTCCTTTTGAGCCAGCTGCCTCATCAGATTTGCAATATTTGTCCTGGAAAACAGCTTTCCTTCTGGCTATCACTTCAGCTCATAGAGTTTCAGAACTACAAGGTCTCATGGCTGTTCAGCCTTTTATCATCTTCCATCAGGACAGAGTTTCCTTACGAACCAACCCGTCCTTTATGCCTAAAGTGGTATGCAGGGTAGCGTTAAATCAGGCCATACATTTACCTACTTTTTATCCCAATCCTCAAAACAGAGGAGAGAGATTACTACATTCCTTGGACATCCACAGGCTACTGCGTTATTATTTGGACAGAACAAAACCTTTCAGAAAATCAGAACAGCTCTTTGTGAACTATGTGGTAGGAGCTCAAGGAAAACCAATTTCCAAACAGACAATCTCAAAATGGATAGCCCACTGCATACACTTTTGCTATTCCTTTCATGGAAAAACTGTACCTACAGGCATTAGAACTCATTCCACCAGGGCCACAGCCGCCTCTGCAGCCTTCCTTAGAGGAGTTCCTACCAAAGATATTTTGGAAGCAGCCACTTGGAGTTCTGTGCATACCTTCTCCAAACACTACAACCTACCATTATACTCCAAATCTAGAGCAGGCTTTGCCACTGCAGTCTTGCAGGACATTTTGGCTCCTCCTAGTTCCACCTAGTGCCTACCACCCCTTTCTTAGCTTTGGGATTCTACCCATCTGTTATGAGTGCAGTTGTATGCACGATGAACATAGTACAGTTTTGTACCTACCATAAATGTAGATGTTCGAGTGCTAATACAGCTGCAGTCCAGGTTTCCCTCCCTCCTTCCCCTCTAGGGGTATTCTTTTATGGTGTATTTGCTTGCAACTACTGTTTTTTCATTATATTGCATTGCATTACTACATAATTTTATGTATTGCCTTCCTTCTGGGGGCACCTGACATCTGGGGCAAGAAAAACTGAAGAAAATGGCGTCGGCCGGTTCTTTTATACCCCTGTCGCACTGACGTCAGGGAAGAAGCGACGACAACCGACGCTGGACCTAGACTTTGGAATTCGGCCGACCGAGGACCCACCTGACGGCAGGAGAACCCTTCTGTTATGACTGCAGCTGTATTAGCACTCGAACATCTACATTTATGGTAGGTACAAAACTGTACTTTAAGTTTAATTCTTTTGGTTGCCAAAAAAGCAATTACTAGAAAATGGAAATCAAAATCCAAATTAGCTGTATTTGAAGTATTAAATAATGTAGAAGAGAAAAGTAATTGGATGTGGGATCTTAAGAAAAGTGGAGAGTAAATTGCATTTGTGGTAACAATACATGCAGAATAATGTTCATGAGAAGTGAGATAGAAGGCAGAAATTAAAGGTCATGTTTAAAGTTTCAAAACAAGATTTTTTTTTTTTATTATAAAAAGTATTTGTGTGCATCTTTATGCATGTAAACACTTGTTTATGCAAAAAAAAAAAAAAAAAAAAAAAAACGAAGGCCATTCCACACTAGTTTAGAAATAAAAATAATGTTAAAAAGTTCTTCCAAATGGGAAGATAAAATATACACAGCTGTGTTTACAGAATTAGTATTAGTGGAAGTGAAGGAGGCGGTTAGGTCACTTTGGGTTCCAGCCCTAATTATGCTGGATTAGGATGGGTAAGTACTTATCAACAAACCTCTCAACTGTCCTTGATTTGCTGTGTCCCTCTTTATCCCTCCTAAAAGTAGTGACTTTTGAAGAAATGGTAGTGAATTACACTTAATGACAACAGTTAGAGGTCTTGACTTTTTTTTTACTTCATAAAATGTATATTAATTCACATTCACTTATGTCATTATATCAGGGTAATAGCACTAATATTTTAAAAGCATCCATGATTATCCCTGATTCTGTTGATATTTGTCCCTCTGGAGAGTTAGGCATAGTCCTTTCTATGCAGAGTTTATTTGATGATGAAACTGCTGATTAATTGAGAGCTGTGATTGTGAATTAAGTTATGTAATTACCAAACTGTTGAATTAACAGTTTGGCAATTACATAACTAATTCACAATTACTTACCCACCATAATTAGGGCTGGAGCTGTCTCTTTTCATACCCACTAATATTAATGCCATAAACATGGCTGTATATGTTTAGTCTTCTGCATTCGGAAGCAATTTTTAAAATAATTTTTATTTTAAACTGGTGTGACAGTACCTTTGATTTTTGCATAATAAAGTGTTTGCATGCGTAAAGATGTTTGCAGACACTTTTTATGCAAAAACAAAGTCATTTCACACATTTAGACATAATCTTTAAGGAGTTTATGTAATGTTGGACTGCTTGACATTTATAAAGAAGGTGTATGCAATGTCAGTAAATGAAAAAAAAAATAATGTAGTTTTTCTTTTCTATTAATGTATGTGTGCCTATGTCTTAATTGATAATTTAATAAAGGGGTTCAAAAAAAAGTTTCCTTGATGATGGGTACATTTTGGGAGAAAGTCCAGGTCAGCTAGAATCTGCCAGATGAGTTAGCTGGAGAGAATATAGTATAATGGTTGAATGTGCAAAGAATAAGAGGCTGTTGTCTGTGAGATGCTTATGTAGAACTGGAGTTATTTTAAGTACATACGGTATAACCTGCTCTGTGATAACTGGGCTTCATAGCAATGCTTATGAGTAGCACACACCATTATTTACATACATTCTGTTTTATGAGACATTGTGTTATCTTGTATGTTTAATTTTTTGCTACTGTGAATTATAGGCTAACCTGTTGCAGGAACCTGAATGCAAAAATCAGACTACAATCAAGGATATACCAACACATAAAGGCTATTTCAGTAAGGTAAGTAGAATGTCCATTAAAACTATACTTCTTTCAGGCATAGTAGGTGTTTGCCATAGTATGAACTGATGATCTTCTTTGTTAATATTTTGTGTATTCATTGGCTGTGAGCTGGAGTCCAAATGAAAGTCCCAGGCTTCCCACGTTTCCAAATCTCAAGTTCATAGACTTCAAATTACTGAGTTGCATTATAGATCCCTGGTTATTAAGGCTGTTTTAATTCTAGGCTGGTCTTGTTTTGAAGGCCCTCTGCAGTGAGTTACTGTTAGAAAGCCAGACATTACCTTAGCACATGCTATTGCATTCTTATGCCTTGGCCATAAGTTGCTGTCAGGCTATTAAAGAAAGACCATGTTGCATGGATTTTTCTCAGTCCTTTTTATCTGCCAAAACAAAAAGATTACTTTCATTATATTTGCCATGTGAAATCATTGTAGGTCTTGTTTCTCAGCAGCTGAAGTACATTGTTTGGTACTTCCTGTTTTAGAGTTTGAGTTTGTTCTCAGTAATTCTTTTGAAGGTAAAAGACTTGCTTCTAAGAAAGAGACCGGCAGGTTCTCTTGTGGCATTCGAATTGTCACAAAAGTTCTCCCTCCAGTGACTTTTTTGCTTGTGGGCATGAAGTGCAGAATGACAGTGTCAGTCAAATGAGGTCTGAATCCTACCACTGTTAACCAGTGTGAAAATCGGATGGAGGACAGGGGCTATGGTGCTGTGATCTTTTCCACTAGCCATCAATGAATTAACATATTTTTAGTTTAAAACTCTTTAAAAAATCTTAAGTCTTTTGCCACTAGGGCTATTGTCTCTTAAGAAACACTTCCGTTTCCAGACTTGTTCAAGTACAAACACAATATCAAAAAACAATTTCCCAAGTCTGACCTGGCTACAAAGCTAGATAGAAAGTGTTTTGACAAAAAAATAATTATATGAAAGAAATCAAGAAAAAATACAAGCATTGTTATATAAGCAATGATATTTTTTACATGGAAAAAGAGAAGTGTTGAGTTACTTAAGCAGATTAATAAAGGAAGATGGCAGTATAATAGCATATCATTGCTGGAGCCTTCCTGTGTCCTGAGAGTGCTCTTCAAACTATCTGGAGATATACAGAGCTGAGTATATTTTTCTGGCACTTCAGAGTTCTGTACTGGTAATTGTTTGACTAATTTTATATCATTGCTGGCTGACTTCAGAGTTGTGCACTGTTATTTTTGCTTCACTGTATAGTTTTTCAGATCTCTGCTGAAGGTGTTTTTCCCCCCTCCCCCTATTTCTCTGTGTCTTAAGTTGGTATAACTGGTTTTACATCCAGTGTGTTATCTGACTATCTCAAGGATTACTTGCATAAAGTTAGACCGTCTTAGTAAAAAAGTCTGCATATCATTGCTGGAGCCTTCTTTTGTGTATTCATTGGCTGTGAGCTGGAGTCCAAATGAAAGTCCCTGAAAGAGTGCTCTTCAAACTATCTGGAGATATACAGAGCTGAGTATATTTTTCTGGCACTTCTGAGTTGTGTACTGTTAATTATTGTTTGACTAATTTTATATAATTGCTGGCTGACTTCAGAGTTGTGCACTGTTATTTTTGCTTCACTGTATAGTTTTTCAGATCTCTGCTGAAGGTGTTGATTTTCTCATACCCACCCTCCTATTCCTGTGTTGTTGTTTAAATTTGGAGGTTTTTGCAGTTGCCCGCCCCCACTGTAGATTTGATCTGGGACACTACCCCCAGTCCCATCTCTTTACCTCATTCTACCTAATAGGCTCCTTCTGCATTGTTTTAAGTCATTTTTAATTTAATTGCATTTTTTAAACTGTTTGATCTAACATTGCTAGATACTCATGTGTGCTAGCTTGCACTGCATTTGAATTGTTTTGACTGCTGTTTTAGCTACTTTTCTGTATATAAAAAAAATAAATAAAAATACCTTTCCTGTAACTAGTGTAGTCCAGATTCAGATTTGCTGTATCCAGGACTGTATGTAAGCTTCTGAGCCCCCCCCCCAAGCTTTCTGTGTTGGAGGGAAGTCTTCTAGCTTATCAGTGGGAGTGGTAAGCACTAGGTAACCTATCTACCACATAAGGAGTGGTTCTGGCCCAGAAATTGTAGTTATTGGCCTTTTGGGCAGTTTTTCCGTATCTCTCAACTTTCTGATTTAAAAGCCCCATTTGTACTTGTTTTCCCCCTTTCCTGTAACTAGTTTAGTCCAGATACAGATTCTTACTTTTAGCACTTGAATTTGCTTATTCGTGATCAGCACTTGAGCACTTGTTCAGAACTTGTAAGCACTAAATAACCTACTAATTACTACAGCACTCAACCTTCCTCATTACCTAGAGGAAAACAGTTTTGGTACTTACTTTCCTCACTTGCTTAGAGAAAAACAGCTCTTGTACTCACTTTCCTCACTTATCTAGAGGAAAATAGTTTTTTTATTCAGGCGTGTCCAAGGGTCAGCTGCCAGTGTTCTCTCCTGTCTATCTGATGAATCTGGGCATCTTGGGGCAATGTATAAATTGCCTCGTGTACACAGACAACCCTCTCCTCCTACCACTCAACACTACAACCTTTGAGAGATGAACTTATCTAGCCAAACTGGAGGTAAAGCTCTCTCCAATCAAGACTGAACTTGACAGCCAAGAGGAGAAGGTAAACACTTGCACCACACCACACTCATCACATAGTCTCACTAAATCTACTTCACCAAAATCCACACATAGAAACACAAAAACATTCGCTGAGGCTCTCAATAATAATCTGCTCAAGCAACAGAGACCTCCAAAGCAGAAATGCAAGCAACCTCCACCTCCCAACACAACCCAAATGACACATAGCCCGCAGACTCAGTGTGCCACTCAGCCACAGCCAGTAAGGCAAAACAACGTACCCAACACACTAGTCATAGGTGACTCTATAGTCAGGCACACTGATGTCGCACTCACCAGGCTAAACAAGGAGAAGGTTACTGTCAGCTGCCTGTTGGGTGCCAGGATCCGCCACATAACCCATGCACTCAGGTCACTCCACAACAAGTACAAATATGACTCTGTCATTGTCCATGTTGGTGTGAACGACCTGAGACGTACCTCCCTGGACTACATGAAAAAAGACATGGAAGAGCTCTCCGATCTTGTAGCCCAGGCAGGTATGACCCTAGCCCTGAGTAGCATTCTGCCATCACCCAGAATGATGCCGCAGTACAAGGACAAAATGATTGACTTCATCAATTGGCTAAGCTTCTGGTGCCATTCTAAAGGGATCCAGTATCTGTCTGCCTGGGATGACATGGTCAACAGACCACGATGCTTTGCCAGAGATGGCCTGCACCTGTCACCCCTGGGATTCCGGATACTGGCTAAGGTTCTTGCTGCCCCTATAGTGCCCTTTTTAGGCAAGGTTCAAATGACAAATTCACCACCGTAACACGAACAGGCAAGCAAAAACTGAGGGTGATGCTACTCAATGCTAGAAGTCTAAATCTCAAAATGCACTCACTCGAGGCACTGCTTAAAATGGAGAACATCGATATCTGTGCAGTGACTGAGACCTGGTTCAAGGCTTCCGAGAGCACCCCTGCACTACCAGGCTATAACTCATACCACACGTTTCGGCCATGTAACCTGGGCCAGAACTCCAAAGGCAGAGGTGTGTCCATATCCATTAAGGATATCCACACCTCTAGGCTAGTTGCTCAGCATAATGCAGCCAAGGTTATCCAAGTGCAACTAACTCTGGACAAAACTGCAATCCAAATTGTAGCTTGCTACAGATCACCCACCATGCCCCAGGATTCCCACCCCTCTTTTCTTGATCATCATCATCTTCTTTCGGCTGTTCCCTTTAGGGGTCGGCACAACGGATCACCTGTTTCCATTTATTCCTGTCCTCTGCATCTTGCTCTGTCACACCAACCACCTGCATGTCCTCTCTCACCGCATCCATAAACCTTATCTTAGGCCTTCCTCTTTTCCTGTTACCTGGTAACTTCATCCTTAGCATCTTTTTCCCAATATACTCAGCATCCCTCCTCAGCACATGGCCAAACCAACATAATCTTGCCTCTCTGGCTTTGTCTCCAAACTTTCCAACCTGGGCTGACCCTCTGATATACTTATTCCTAATCCTGTCCACCCTTGTCACACCCAGTGCAAATCTTAACATCTTTAACTCTGCCCACATCCAGCTCAAACTCCTGCCTTTTTGTCAGTGCCACTGTCTCCAACCCATATAACATAGCTGGTCTCACTACCCTCTTGTAGACCTTCCCTTTCACTCATACTGGAAAATATTAGAGTTCAACCAAACACCCTAATAATGGGCAATTTCAACTACCCAACCATTAACTGGGAAAACTATTCGTGTACCAACTCCTTCCCTCAACGCTTTCTGGAATTCATAAACTCCAATGCCCTGGATCAACTTATCCACACCCCCACCAGGGGCAACAATATCCTAGATCTAGTCATTACCAATATGAGTGACCGGTGTTTCAGACCTGAAGTCAACGCCTCATTGGTCCGATCCGACCATAAGCTAATTATCCTAGATATCCACATCCTGCCTCCACCCCCCATTAAGGAAACCATGGTAAAAAATTTCTCCAAAGCCAACTTCATGCTACTTAAGACAGAAGTGGTGAACTTCATGACACCCATGCAGATGGACAACACAGTTACGACTAGTGAATCCTACACAATTGCACTTTATAAGCACTTACATGAGTGCATGGATTGTGCTATCCCAAACAGAACCAAGACGCTATCCTCCAAAAAAAAAAGGAAGTCAATCTGGTGGTCCCCTGCCATAAACAAACTGTACAACAGAAGGAAAAAACTCTTGCAAAAGAGAGTAAAATCCCATGAGTGGAGGAGCTCCCTGGTCAGCCTCAGTAAGAAGCTGCGATCCCTGATAAAATCCTCCAAAGCTAGTTACGAAAACAAAATTGCCACTGATTCTAAAGACATCTACAAAGCATTCTATAGCTATGTCAAGAATCTCAATGGCAACACTCGGATCTGCTCCGAGTTGCAACACAATGGTACTAAGTATACAGACCCAACTGATATTGCCAACATCCTGGCAGATAGGTTCAGTGCTAACTTTACCCCCCCCCTCACCCCCTAAAGAGCCCATCTCTATACCGGAAGAATGCAAAGTTCCTGTAATCACGGCTGCACAGGTAAAAAGCACACTCTCCAAAGCCAAGAACACAGCATCCATGGGACCAGACAACATCCCAGGCTGCGTTCTACAAGAACTACAGAACGAACTGGCACCCCACCTAAGTACCATGTTCAATCATAGCCTCACCTCAGGTTTTGTGCCTGCTGAATGGCGCACAGCAACGGTTATCCCATTCCACAAGGGAGGAGCCACCACGGACCCTGGGAACTACTGCCCCATTAGCCTGACGAGCCTGGTCTGCAAGGCCATGGAACGTATCATCATGGAACTTATAAACAAAGACATTGGTAATCTCCAAACTCTGGATCCCACCCAGTTCGGGTTTGTAAAAGGCAGATCATGTCTCCTAAACCTGATAGACTTCTTTGAAGCAGTCACCAAAGCCGTAGACAAGGGTAAGGTGGTTCACACAGCCTATCTAGATCTTGCCAAGGCTTTCAACACCATCCCCCACTCTGGAATTATAGATAAACTCACTAAACTAGGTATAAATCCCTATGTCACAAGATGGGTTGCCAACTGGCTCACTGACAGAACCCACTCTGTGAAAGTAGCAGACTCCAAATCTGACTTCAGATCAGTGATAAGTGGAGTACCACAGAGTTCAGTCCTGGGTCCTCTCCTATTTGATATCTACTTCTTTGAAGTACAGGCTAACACAGAAGGTCTTTGGCTAATGAAGTTTGCAGATGACTGCAAACTAGGAGTCATAATCGAAACTCCTAACAATGTGGACATCCTACAAAAGGGCCTCACTGAGACAGATGTCTGGTGTCAAAGCCATGGCATCAAGCTCAATGCCAAAAAGTGCATTGTCATCCCCTTTGGTAAAAACTCTGTACCCATGAACTACAACATAGGTGGTAGTAGACCTTGGGACACAGGTGGACAGTAGTCTCTCCTTTGATAATCACATCACCACAGTAGTCAGGAAATCCTTCTACGTGGCACACCTCATCACAAAAGGTTTCTCATCCAGAAAAAAAGAGGTCATTGTTCCCCTCTACTCATCACTCATCAGACCCATTATAGAGTACAATGCCCCTTTTGGTATGCACCTCACAAGACATCTACAACAACTGGAAAGGCCGCAGGAATACCTCACAAAAAAGGATTACTGGCCTCAAACAGATGCCCTATGCAGACCGTCTCAAAAAACTCCAGCTTATTGCCTACTCAGAGGTGATCTCTTCCTAACATACAAAGCTATGTCAAACCCAGAGCTGTTGGACATGCTCCACTTAAAGAAATCCCAATCCCTCCGAGCTACACGCTCTAGGGACCTAAAGCTTGTCACCACAATAAACAGAACATGCCGGAGGGATAGATTCCTGTCCCAGAGACTTCCCATACCCTGGAGTAAACTACCTATCTATATCAAACAAAGCTCCTCATTAGCACTCTTCAAGAAAAAATCTTGATGATTGGATGGGAAATAGGAAATTCACTCCAGGAATCACCTCTGTGGCTCTGCTCGACAGTGGCACAGGAAAATAATTTTCTTGGGTGGCAAAAGCCAGGGTACCTTTTTGGCTGGGCTTTTATAGGCCCCAAGGCCAATAGCCTAGTACCTACCTATGAACCTTTGAGAGTATACAAAATGTAAAAGGTGAAATAGAAAGAACTCCAGAAAAGATTATGAATATTGTAGTACAATATGTACAAAAATGTTTAAAGAAAATAGAAGGTAGTGAAAAAAACATGGAAAGTAAAAAGTTAAAAGAATGGGAGAATAAAGAGTTGTAAAAGGAGATTTCTTTAAATGAATTAGATAAAGTATCAGGACAAGTAAATATACATTTGGCTGCATGACCAGATGGAATAGGGTATGAAATGTTTGAATGAATGGTTAAATGAAGTATTTATGTATAAAGAATGGTGTAGTGGAATAATTAAATTCACATGGCAGAAGGAAGATAGAAGACAATTAAAAACTGGAGACCTATAGTATTGAATGATATTGATTATAAGATCTTTATGAAAATAATACAAAAGAGATTTGAAACTAAAATGGAAAATATTATAAAAGATAATATATATAGTATAAAGGGGAAGTATTAATGATAGAAAGATTGTGGATGATGATGTGAATAGAAAGAAGCAAAAATCATGTTATAAGTGAGAAAGTTAGGAAATTACGCATGTCAGCATATAGCAATAATAATGTAAAAATACATACTTGTAAATGCCTGATTAAGTGAAGAGATGCATATGAAGAGTGGTGTTAAGACAGGGATGCCCAAGGAGTTTTATACCCCTTGCATTAGTTATGAATGTGATAGTATGTGAAATAAATTACAAAATGAAGCAGGCTGATATAACACCTGAAGGGTTAAGAATTCTAGTTCTGTTAACATCTGCAGATGGCATTATAATTGCAAAAAAACATTTTTGGATAAAAGAAGTAATACTTTGCACAAATGAGTGTCTAGAAGTGATAGGGATGGCTTTAAATAAAGCGAAAATTAAAGGTTTAGGGGATGTAATAAAGATAGGGGTATATATTTTACAATAAATTAAGTTTTTGTGTTAAGTATAACATTTGAGAATACAGATATAAGTAGAATTCAATGGGGAAAAACAATAGAAGAAATAAAATCCTTTTCTAGAGAACGTATAAATTATCATTCAGAACAAGGCTTATTTGATAAATTCAGGACTTATGGGAAAAATAGCAAGTAGATTTATGTTGGCAACAGTATTTGAAAATAAATTATTGTAGATATTTTTTAAATTTATTTGGGGTTCTAGATTAAACACAATAAAAAGAGTTTAGTATGTAAATAAAGGAGGAAGGGGGGTTAGGGTTAATCAACCCAGTGGTGTATGCCGCTTCATTAAATTTGTACAAAGTGTTAAAGTGGATAAATGAAAGAGAGAGATTAGTACTAAAATTGTCTAAATATACATATGGTAAATTTTGGGGTATGGTCAAAAACAGTATATAAATGAAAAAAAATACAAAATGTTACCATTTGTGGAAAATAAAACTTGACGATATAGAAAAAGAAAAGCATGGTATAAGAGTATAATGATAAAACATTACTATGTAAAACCATGAGAAGACCTAACAGATGGAGAAATTAAAGCTATAAAAGTAAGAAGCAAATGGAGTAATCAGAAAGTTGTGTGTCAAGATTTTTTTGTGGAAACTGTTAATACATAAATTACCAGTAAAAGAATACGTGCCATATAAAAAGAAAAGTATTTATTACACTGTCAAGAAGAAGAAACTGTGGAACATGTTTTGAAATGTAAAAGAGTAAAAAGTTATGGAGAAAACTATGTAAAGATTTTTTTCAAAGATATGAAAGAAGTGGATAAAATGAACATGGATATGATTAATTATGGATATTATAAAAAAAGAATTGGAGAATTAGAGAATATGTTAAAAGAATATATAAAAAGTGGATTATATGGAGTGAAAGAATAAATGAAGTCATGTTTAATGGTAAATGGATTTTAGCAGCAATATTAAGTAAAATCAGATGGTGTCTTGAATAACTTAATTGGAAGAAAGAAAAAATATGCATCTCTGAGCATTTTTTTCTTGGTCATTCTTATCTTAAAGAATTAGTGCACTCTAACTCCAGTACCTGAATTTTCAGGCAGATACCAAATTGGGAAGAGCTGACAAGTCACAAGCTACTGAAACAAATCCTTGTCAACTGTTCTGGTCTGTTCCTCAGCTTTTTACTTTGTTTGGGGGAGCATAATGTACACATTTGTGAGCCTGTTTACTTGCTTTATCAGCTATCTTTAATTTTCAGATTGTTGTCTTATTACTTCTGGTTTCCTGAGCAGGGGAGCAGCCACAGATCCTGTAATTACTTTTTCAGATCCTCTCTCTAATTGCTGTAATCCTCAGCAGAGGAAGTTAAAGCGTTACAACTTTAACTTACAAACCTCCTTATACGTATATTTTTATGATCATACATTTGATCTGTTGTTGTCTCCAGTGTTTTAGTTGCTTTTTCTGCCAGGGATGTCTGTTGCACATATGCTTTCCCACCCTTCCAGTACCTGATCCTTTTCTATGTGCCCCAGTGGAGTTGTATTCTGCAGCCCATACGCTGTCTTCCTGTCAGCATAAGGGCTCTATGACTCCATGGTAAAAATGTTTAATATACCAGCTTTTGATAAGTTTTAACAAGGATGATCAGAGAGCCAAATCAACCAAACTATTCCCCTGCTGCCATACCGGAAGTCATCAGTACTTCTCCTTTTGTTAAGAACTAGCCTTTTCTAACTTTTCAGAAAAGAGGCCAATGACAGAAATGCTAACACAGGAAACTTTATGCAACTCTTTGTCCTCTTTAACAGCTGTAAGATTCTTAGCACTCCAAGTCAGCAAATATTTTATTAAAAACAGTGTACCCCACAGTGAGTTTTATATGTAAATAGTCTACTTTTGTCCTGAATTAGACTGTAACAGATATTTGAGTTGTACTTAAGTCTTCTAAAACCTGGTGCAGGTAAATAAAAAAGTATGTGATTTAGTCTGCATTGCATGTGTTTTTCTGTGGCAGGAAAATATGCATTAACTTCTTTTTCTCTATGAATATATATTTCAGGGTCAGGGCTGGCCTT
The DNA here is from genome assembly GCF_019279795.1 of Protopterus annectens. Lineage (NCBI taxonomy): Eukaryota > Metazoa > Chordata > Ceratodontiformes > Protopteridae > Protopterus > Protopterus annectens. Next base: position 598,073,176 of record NC_056741.1, on the reverse strand, counting down.
AGCAACTGTTAGGCCCAATTTAGGACATTTTGGGGCTCCCAGAAGCCACATCCCTCTCCTCACCATACTCTGAGCCACACCCCTATGCCCACCCCTTCCCCCACAGCCTACTGAACTTATTTTAGATGGGTATTAAGACAATGTTCGATTCTTGGCTTGGGTTGGGAGTGCCTTCTGTGTGGAGTCTGCATGTCCTCCCCGCAGTCGAGTGGGCGTTCGAAAGATATGCGTTGAATGGGCGTGCCTTTGTTGAAGGTTGGACGTCGGGCTGGCAACTTGACCACATAAAAAACAACTGCCAATCATTAGCGGACCGGAGTTCCACTGTGGCGACCCCTAACCAGGAAAAGCCGAAAGACAAACAACAACAACATTAAGACAATATATAAAATCAAATGTCTTGTCATTATTTAGTGACCGTAATACACAACAGTTTGCCAGAAAAACATGCATTTTTATGAGGAACAGACAAAAAAAAAAAGGGCAAAAATCTGGACAGCTGTGAAATTTAGGACACTTGAGAGAAGTGCTTTTATCCCTCACAACAGCTTGATTCAAGAATTTTGGACAAAGCCAAAAATAATGTGGGGGGATTAAAGTATAAAAATTAGGGGCACATTTTAAATATTGCTTGTTTTAAACTTAGAAAGTGGGGTGTGCAGTGGGCAGAGGTTAGCATTGTTGCCTCTCAGTAAGAGAGTCTCGGGATTTATTCTCAGCTGGGGTGCCTTCTGTGTGGAGTCTGCATGTCCTCCCTGTGTTCACGTGTGTTTCCTCCAGGTGCTGCGGTTTCCTCACATATTCCAAAGATCTGCAGTAGGTGGATTGGATACTCTAAATTGGCTCCTAGGTGTGAGTGTGTGTGCGAGTGTGTGGTACATCCTCCGAGGAGGATTGGGACTTGGGCTAGCAACCAGACCATGTAAAACCTGTAACCACTACAGAAACGACGAGTGCTGAAGAGCACTCCTTGCCTGATGTGCTGCTGAAAGGCACAGTGTAGACATGAGAGAGAGTGAAACTTAGAAAGTTTCTAGAATAACAGGTTTTGCATTGGCATGCACTTAAGATACGAAGTCTAAAACTCAAATGTCTTATTTATTGACTGCAATATACATTTATTTGCCATAAAAGCACACATTTTCTGAGTAGCAGGCTAAAAACATGAGACAAAATCTAGATATTTGCAAAAAGTTTTCACAGTTAAGAGATATATCCTTCAATCTGAAGTTGTTAATCTTCTTCCAGTCATCACTGATGGGTTCGGTTCCGAGCCCTCGGAACCGAGTCGGCCTTATACCAAGCTTGCTTGCACCAAAAACTCTCGAGCTAAGCTGCTACCCACAATTCCCTTTACTCAGTTACCCCAGATCTCATTTGCTGTGCAGCCATATAGCAGCGTTTTACCGAGCTCTCCAGCTAAGTGATTTATGTTATACATTTACAAGTTTTTGTAAAGGTTTTTTCTTACTTATTGCTTGTTCTTTGATATCTATATATACTCAGCTCTCCACACAGGTGTCCCTTTCATACCATTGTTGGTATTTTGAACTTTCTACCCTTGTGGTATCTTATTACCATTGTTGTTATTTTTCTCTCTCTTTACTTTCTTCTTTTTCCTCCACTTTCCTCACTCTTTTCCTTTTGTGTGAGACTGTGTACTGTTATGTCTGAGAAGAAGGGAACTACGGGGTTTAAACACTGCTCTTCTTGCAGTGGTAAACTTCCTAATAGCGACCTTCATGAAGAGTGTATGTACTGTTTGGGGGTTCCACATTTATCGGCGAAACCCCCATGTGATATTTGTGCTAGCTTCAGTCAGCGGACGCTGAATGAACGTCGGAATAAACTGATTTTGAAGGGCCTGCTTGCATTGCCTTTTTCGGAGGCTTTTTCTGTGACGGAGGTCTCATCCCCTCCTTCTGTGAACAAGAAATGTCTTCGCTCAGACCCCTCTTCACCGGCTGGTGACAGAGGTAAAACCATAAGCACAAAGCCCAAAAGTCTTCCTCCGAGCACCATACTGCCTCCTCGGTCCCGACTACATCAGTTCCGAGTTCAGCTCCAGCGAGGCTTACTGAGGTCGCCTCATCAGCGCCATCTACTACCTCTGTTCCGATCAGTTTGTCTGTTTCTGTTTCGGCACCGACGTTGCCCACCTCCACTCCGATGTTGGTTCCAACAACAATTTCGGAGCCATTTTTGACATCCACCCCTGTTGTGACTTTGGCTCCGAGCCTGTTCTCGGCTCCAACCATACCGTTGTTGCCGGTTTCTAAATTGGAATCATCGGTGCCATTCTGTGATACACCACGGACCCGATATTTGTCATCTGTGGACCCATTTGCCAGACAAGCCTGCAGCCCCTTTTTGGACTGGCCTGATTCCCCCTCAGGGGCATCGGTAAGATCCACCAGGATCCTTTCAGAATTGGATGTGGTGCACCTTTTTGACCAGCTGCTGACCGCCAGGGGAATTTAAAATTTGCCTTGACCCTAACCCACTCCAGGCTTTGGGTCTATTACTCCAGCGACCCCTACATACTTTTGTCCCTCAGATCCCTCGGTTCCAAGGCTCATTCATCTGACTTTTTCTAGAGAACCCCCTTCCTTTGCGCCGACAACGACAGTGTCTGAGGCCCCTTTGGGTGTCAGTTCCGTCGGAACCCACCCTCCCTCAATCTCATGCTTGGGAGTGGAACCTCCAGTTCCGGTCTCGGTTCCGACTGTGTTGTCGGTCCCGGCCTCAGAACGGAGGGTGACTACTGCTCCGAGTTTGCTTGAGGCTCCTTCCCAAGGGGCGGACAGTGTGGAGCGGGGTGTGACCCCGGTTCCAGATGTTCATCATTGTTGCAGTCATTATACTTGGGTTATCCTGCTGGCAGGCTACCCGCAGTCTGCCTGAATTCCAAATACCTGGTCCGGCGTCGGTTGCTGTCGCCTCTTCCCTGATGTCAGTGTGCCAGGGGTATAAAAGATGCAGCTGACACCATTTTCTTCAGTCTTTCTTGCCGTGCGGTGCCCAAAGCAGAAGCAGTTTGCAAGTGCCGGTCGGCCGACTCCTGAGATTTTCAAAACAGAATTTCAGATCCGAAGTCTTCATTAAAGCTAAGTACCCCGTTGGGGAAACTTTTTTCTTGCTCCAGACCGATGTCAGAAAAAGTTAACAATTGTATTTTTTGTGGGAAGCAAATACCTCATAAGGATTTTCATTCTTACTGTATTCCTTGCCTAGGCCCTGACCACGACGTTGCTAGCTGTCAGTTTTGTGCTAGATTTAACCAACGCACTGTTGTGTCGGTTCGATTTTGCATTTCATTACTTTGGCCGAAGATTTAATTATATAATGCCGTCAGAACAGCCGATGACCGGAGTTTATAAAAAGTGCAAGGAAAAGGACAGGCATCCAAGGTCCAAAACCGACGACGAGGCCTCTGCTAGGCCAGTCGCCGGTTCTCAGTGAGGCGCTTTTGCAGCCCCTGACGCCCGCTACCTCAAAGCCACAGGCCACTTCCAACTCCCATGTGGAGCCCACTAGGCCTCTGGATAATCAAGGTATTGGACATTCGGAAACTATTCCCTCAGATGGGTCCGGAGCCGCTGAGCAGGCATCGGCTTCTGAGGGTGTTTTCAGACCTACACAGTTATATGTTAAGCCAACCTCAGCTTCAAAGGCAAAGACTAAAGCAGCTCTAAAGACAAAGAAACAAGTACAGCATTCTCCTGCACAGACTTCCATGCCTAAAAAACAGATGCTTAAAATGGCCGAGGACCTAATTACTTTGATCAGGGGTTCCCATCCCCCTCCAGATAAGAGGCCTAGGCAAGAGACAGAATATGAATCTTCAGATCAGGTTTCCATTTCCTCTGATTCCTCTTCTGAACAGGGATACCCCCTTCCTCCCTATGAGGATTCTGATGCTGAAGAGTCTATTCCTTCAGCCTCTCCTCCTGAGGATTATTCTTTTGGGGAAACCCTTCACACCATGAGGGAGCACTTTCACTGGGAGAGCCAAGAATACTCAGAATCTAAGAAAAGGCTCAGAGACTTTCTTTTACTACCTCAGCACAGACCTCTTGCTATTCCACCTGTTCTAGAC